>NC_037679.1:71804786-72025054 GCF_003255815.1 Theropithecus gelada | reverse complement strand
TATTTTTTAGTAGAGACGGGGTTTCACCGTGTTAGCCAGGATGGTCTCGATCTCCTGACCTCGTGATCCGCCCGTCTCGGCCTCCCAAAGTTCTGGGATTACAGGCTTGAGCCACTGCGCCCTGCCAATATTAACTCATTTAATCCTTGTACAAATCCTATGAGGTAGATGCTATTGTCAGGTTCCTTTTAGAGATAGGGAAACGGCATAGAGAGGTTAGGAAATTAGCCCCATGTCACAGAGTTGGTCATTGGTAGAGCCAGGATTTGAACCCAGGCAGTTGGACTCCAGATTCCTTGCTTTTAGCTCCTTCCTCCTTCCATCATGTTCCTCCACCTCACAAGGTTGTGATGTGAGAATAAAATGAAATAATGAATGTAAGTTCCCTAGCATGTGTCTGGAAAGTTGTAAATGTCAGTAAGTGGAGACTGCAATGGTTATGGTTATGCCTATTAGTGGAATGAGCTACCCAGGATGCCCCAAAACAAAAGTAAATACAATTCCAGACTGCATGAACAGAAGGCTCAGAAAAAGCATCTCTTTATAGTGTGTGGGTATGTGTGGAAATGGTGACCCAGAGACTTTGGCCAAGCTGGTGTAAATATGGAACCCATCAGTGAAAAATCTGGGGTTGGAAGCCAACCATCCTATTTTCCCGAAAACCAGTATATCCAGAAATGTCGATCAGCGGCCAGGTAACGAAGGAGAGTGTGTGTGTTAGAGAAGAGACAAAGAGAAAGAGCTCCCCAAATGAATGTGGGTTTCACTGAGTGAATGTGTGACGTCAGGGTGTGGGATACTTCCAGGGGAACATAACAGTTGAAGGAACACAGTTTGATGGAGTTGATGCCTGCATCAGCAGCCTGTTGCTATTAAAATGAACCCTGATTTTGTTCAGATTTATTCTGGCACTAGGCTCAATATGTCACTTTATACAGTGATCCTGAATTCAGTGGATTTGCCTATGGTCAGCACAAACCCAAACCAGGAGGGACAGGCATCCACAGTTCTGAGGCTGTCCCTTTAGGCATGATACAGTCTTTGGTCTTCAAGTCATAGGATTCAGTTCAAGAAATGCAAAGGTGTCTGTAATTTTGGACAAGTTACAACTATGCTGGATTCTGTTTCCAGCATCCTTGCTCCCAAACATAGATGGTTGCTGTGAATTGTGATGTGACCTCCAACAACTTCTCCCTACATTAGCACAGTGGGAAAAAAATCAGAAAATCTGATAATTCTTGCTTGATATAAGTGAAAAAGACACTTATACTGCATCTGAGCCATGCTGCAGCTTGGGGGACTGTTTGTTACAGCAGCTAATGTTATCCTGACTAACACATCAAACTTTGACCCATGTGATATACCAAGATTGTAGTAGTCCTGCCATAATCATGCATGTTCTATAGAGTAAGGTTGATTTTAGTACAAAGCTGTCATGTGGGAGACTGTGGAGACCTCACCATTTGTGGGAGAGAGCAAAGATGGTGAATAGAAGTCTCCTATGGCCAAACACAAGATCTTTACTTTCACAGGATTCTGAGAGTCACATGGCTAAGAGTAGGGAGAGAGGTACTTCTTAAATTCACCGAAGATCCTATGCTCTAAATGACGTGTGACCAGAGAATTAGAATCGATGCTAATTTCAGGTATATAGTGATGTTGTGAGAAGTCAGGGACCCCGAATGGAGGGACCTGCTAAATCCGTGACAGAAGAATATAAATTGTGAAGATTTCATGGACATGTATCATTTCCTCAATCAATACTCTTATAATTTCCTATGTCTATCTTTACTTTAATCTCTTAATCCCGTCATCTTCATAAGCTGAGGATGTATGTCACCTCAGGACCCTGTGATGATTGCGTTAACTGCACAAATTGTTCTTAAAGCATGTGTGTTTGAGCAATATGAAATCTGGGCACCTTGAAAAAAGAACGGGATAACAGCGATGTTCAGGGAACAAGGGAGATAACCATTAAGTCTGACTGCCTGGGAACTAGGCAGGACAGAGCCTTATTTCTCTTATTACTGAAAATGGGTAAGAGAAGTATCACTGAATTCTTTCCCTGATAAGGAATATTAATAATTAACGGCCCTAGGAAAAGAATGCATTCCCAGTGTGGGGTCTCTAAAATGGATGCTCTGGGAGTGTCTGCCTTATGCCGTTGCAGATAAGGGATGAAATATGTCCTGGCCTCCTGCAGCGCCCCCAGGCTTGCTGGGATTAGGAAATTCCAGCCTGGCGAATTCTAGTCAGACCAGTTCTCTGCTCTTGAACCCTGTTAAGATGTTTATCAATGACAATGTGTGCACAGTGGGACATGAAACTTCATTAGTAATTCTAGTTTCACCCTGACCTTGTGATCTAACCCTGACCTTCTGCCCTATGATCTTTTTGTTGCCCTTGAAGAATGTGATCTCTGTGACCCACACCTATTCGTACACTCTCTCCCCTTTTGAAAATTGCTAATAAAAACTTGCTGGTTTTACGGCTCAGGGGGCATCATGGAACCTGCTGACATGTGATGTCTCCCCTGGACACCCAGCTTTAAAATTTCTCCCTTTTGTACTCTTGCCCTTTATTTCTCAGACCAGCCAACACTTAGGGAAAATAGAAAAGAATCTACTTTGAAATATTGGGGGCTGGTTTCCCCTGACACAGTATGATATTCAAGCATCATGTTGTACTCCTGAAACACATGCATTTTTTTATTAACATAAAATTTTAGGCCAGGTGCAGTTGTTCATGCCTCTGTAATTGCAGAATGCTGGGAGGGGGAGGCAGAAGGATTGCTTGAGCCCAGGAGTTCAAGACCAGCCTGGGTACTATAGTGAGAACTGGCCACTGCCCCCCACAGGCTCCTGCCATCAGATTTATTAGCCCTCTAATAAATTATTAGATCATTTATTAGATAATTATAAGATAAATAGAACTCTATTGATTAGACCACTCATAAGTAGTGCCTGTTACCTCATCAGACAATTGTCCCTGAGGAGTCTCTTGCTCATCTTTGCATCCCCAGCACTGAGCCAGAACATGGCCCATGGCAGACCTTTGAGAAATATTTTTTGAATAATCATCATAATAAGCTCTAACTTCCTTCAGGATAAGCTATATGTGAGGTACTGGCATAAATCCATCATCCATTAGCTCATTCAGTCCTCTCTATAACACTAAGAGCCACAATTGCACCCAGATTTATTTATGTATTTATTTATTTACTTATTTCTGAGACAGGATCTTGTTCTGTTGCCCAGGCTGGAGTGCAGTGGCTTGATCATGGCTCGCTGCAGCCTTGACCTCATGGGCTTAAGCAATTCTTCCTCCTCAGCCTCCTGAGTAGCTAGGACTACAGGCATGAGCCACCACATCTGGCTAATTTTTTTAATCTTTATAGAGACAGGACCTCACTCTGTTACCCAGGCTGGTCTTGAACTCCTGGGCTCAAGCAATCCTCCTGCCTTGACCTCCCAAAGCATGACCTCCCATTTGACAGAGGAGAGTCTGTTTCACCAAGGAGTTAGGTAAGTGACTTGACGTCTCATAAGATTCAGAAGCAGGATTTGAGCCCAGGCAGTCTGACTCCAGAGCCCTGGGTTTGATCTGCCTGAAGGGAAGTTTAGAGAGGGGCAATACTGGCCTGTGGCTGGCTGGGAGAGGGGACCCTGGCACCTCACAGACAGGTGTGAAGGCTGTGCAAGGAGGGGATTTGTGTGAGGAAAAGGGGGAGGGTCTGGGAGAGTTCATGCAGGGCCTCAAAGATAGTGGTACATCAAAATTCACCCCCTCATTGAGCTAGGAGACCTAACATGAAGCTGAGTGTGCAGAGTTCACCCATCAACCCTGGACCTCAAACTTGACATTGAACATTTCCTCATTTTGAACACTTCTACTGTGTCCTAATTTCTTCTGTGAACTTCACTCTCATTTCTGTTGTCTAAACGTTAATTCTTCTTAGTTTTGTTTTCTCATCAGGGAGGAGCTGAGGAAATTTATCTCTGGGGGCTCAGAAATTTCCAGCTCAGGTGCTTCAATTTTATATGATAGTTTCCCTTGTCCTTACACACTTGCCCCTCTGTTTCCAAATCTTGTGAATTTGTCCTTGAACCAGCAGCTCCAAACAACAGCACCCCAGAGCTTTCTGTACCCTGTGCCTGCCAACTTTGCATAAACTATCAGAGCTTAGCTGAGAGAAATACTTGTCAAAAGCTTATTTTTTTTTTTTGCAAGAAAAGTGTCTTTATTATTTCCCACGGCCACAGAAAATTAAGAAAACTATAAAGATCACCTGTAATGCTATAGCCAACTATCACCACTGAAAACGTTTAAATCTCCCATGAACCAAGCATTATAAAATGAAATTAAAGAAAGTGTGCCAAGTACGACAGTACTGAAACAAATACCTAGGAATACGTATGACAAAAACCATGACCTCTCCAGGGAAAATGATAAAACGTTGTCACTGTCACTAAAGAACACTAAACTTAATGAAAAGAAACTCCAAGTTCATGGGTCAGAATCATCAAATTCTATAGGGATCTATATATCTATATATATAATATAGATGTTATTCTTCCCAAGCAAATCTGTGTAATTCTAATCAAATGCCTCCCCATATTTTGGGAGGAGCTTAACAAATTGAGTATAAAATTAATGTAGAAATAAAAAGGGCCAAGAGGAACCAAAGACTTGATAAAAAGAGAACAGAGTTCTCCCAAAGATACTAAGAATTATAAGGCTATAGTAATTAAGACAAGGTTGTATTAACTCAAGGACACAAAAAATAGAGCAATGGAAAAGAGCAGAGTCCAGAAACAGACTCCCACATAGAGGGACTCTGGGAATATTTAAAAGGTGGTTTTGCAAAGAAGTGGAGAGAGCATGGTCCCTTCAACAAAGGCTGCTGGGATAACTGAGCATCCACATTGGAAGAACTGGAACTGAACCCCTTCCTCACATGCTGTATGAACATAAATGCCTTTTGTTGTCTGTGCGTTTGGTGTCACATACATGAAATCACTGGGAAGACCAATGTCATGAAGTTTTCCCCAGGTTTTCTTCTAGTAGTTTCAGTTTCAGGTCTTATGTTTAAGTCTTTAATCCATTTTGAGTTGATTTTGTGTGTGGTGTAAGGTAAGGGTCCAGTTTTATTCTTTTGCATGTGGACATTCAGCTTTCCAGACATCATTTGTTGAGGACATTGTCCTTTCCCCATTGGGTATTCTTGGCAGTCTTGTCAAAGATCAGGTGGCCATGTATGCAAAGCACAGACAGCAAAAGCAAAAATAGGCAACTGGGACTACATCAGACTAAAAAGCTTCTGCATAGCAAGGGAAACAACGGGCTGCAAAGACAATCTATGGAATGAAGATAATATTTACAAACCATACAACTAATAAGGGTTAATCTCCACAATATGTAAGGAACTCCTACAACTCACTAGCAAAAAAATTAATAACCTGATTTAAAAATGGGCTAAGGATTGGAATAGATCTTTCTCCAAAGAAGACATACAAATGGATAATAGGTATATGAAAAGATAGTCAATGTCACTAATTATCAGAGAAATGCAAATCAAAATCACAATGCAATATCACCTTACCCCTGGTAGGATGGCTATCATTTTTTAAAAAAATGAACAAAAGATAACAAGTGTGAGGATGTAGAGAGATGGGAACTCTTGCACACTGTTGGTGAGCCACTGTGAAAAACAGTATGGAGGTTCCTCAAAAAATTAGAAATAGAACTACTGCCGGGTGCGGTGACTCACAACTGTAATCCCAGCACTTTGGGAGGCCGAAGTGGGCAGATCATGAGGTCGGGAGATTGGGACCATCCTGGCCAACACAGTGAAGCCCCGTCTCTACTAAAAAATACAAAAAATTAGCCGGGCATGGTGGCAGGTGCCTGTAGTCCCAGCTACTTGGGAGCCTGAGGTGGGAGAATGGTGTGAACCCGGAAGATGGAGCTTGCAGTGAGCCGAGATCACGTCACTGCACTCCAGCCTGGGCGACAGAGCAAGACTCTGTCTTGAAAAAAAGAAAAAAAAAATTGAACTACCATATGTTGCAGCAATACCACTTCTGAGTATTTATCGAAAAGAATTGAAATCAGGATATCAAAAAGATAACTTGCATTCCCGTGTTTACTGCAGCACTATTCACAATAATCCAGTGGAAACAACCTAAGCAGGAGGCAGAGTCCCCTTGGGAAAGGACCCTGTGACACCATAGCATATATAGTAATGGTTTCCCCCAAAGGACCTACAGCCATTTATTCAGAGGATGATAACACTGGAAAAGGGGAATCACTCAACATTTCTAAGACTGTTGAGCAGAGGATCAACATTGATAACGATGCATGAAAACCCAAAGCGTCATCAGATTCTGTCCTCATCAGAGTAGGGGTATATAGGAGCCAAGAATGAAAAATGGAGCCCTGGCCAAGTCAGGCTTGTAATATGTCCACTGTGTCTATGGACCGACCTGGTGATCATTTCCCTGTCCCCTGAATGTATATTCAAAAAGGACATGCTTGGTAAAAGACACTACCCCACATTGGCCTGAGTGTTAAGTGAAGGCTATCACAGTGAGGAAAGTCATGGGGATACCTTTGAAAATGTCACCTCCCTGGCCAGGATAGTAAATCAAAACCGCTATTACATCTCAGAGCCAGGGAAGTACAGAAATTAGCACCCTCTTATTAAATCCTAAAGGGCTCTGCAACTGGTATAGGCTTCAGTGTAAGTCACCCCTCTACTTGGGCCACACCAGCCTGGCAGGCCCCATGGTGTCCAAAGTGTTGGTCATGGGAAAAGATGTCATTCAGAGATTATGGCAATATCTAATTAGAGAATTATAACACAGACCCCTCCAGGACTCTGGAGCAAGCCCATGTCATTTTCAGCAAAAATGTCTATGCCCTTTGAAAAACAATCCTGGGGCACTCCTGGGTGCTGTTGTAGATGAAAGGCTGATCATGTGGCCATGTGGCTCTTTGATCAAACAACTGATTACTGATTCCATTAACCTGCTGTTGGTTGTGGCACTGCTATAAAATGAAACACTCTCAAAAGGCAACAAAAGTGCATTTTCCATACGGTAAAATACAATGAAACCATTACATTGGGATATCCACGCTCGCCTATTGGCATGGAGTGTGCAATGACAGATTTTATGTGACAACTTGACTGGGCTAAGGGTGCCCAGATAGCTGGTAAAACATCATTTCTGGGTGTTTCTGTGAGGGTGTTTCTGAAAGAGATTCACATTTGAATCAGTAGACTGGCATCATCTAATCCAGTCTACAAATAGGACAAAAAGATCGAGGAAGGGTGAATGTGTGCTCAGGTTGAGCTGGGACATTCATTTTTCACTGCCCTTCGACATTGGTGCTTCTGGTTGTCATGGTGCCAGAGCAGGAAAACATAGGAATTCAATGAATGAGGACACATTGAGACCATACTGCAGTGATTAAGAACATGAGCTTTAGAGAGAGAAGGATTAGGGGTTCAAATTCAGACTCTGCCCCTGACCAGCTGGGCGATCCTGGGCAAGCACTGCAACCTCTTAGAACCTCAAGTTATTCCACTTACTATTATGAAAATAACAACAAAACCCATCTCACAGGGGTGCTGGGGGACTAAATGGAAGAATATAATCTGGATAGACCAAAGACTGCTTGCCAGCCACCCAAGTGACCAGCAACTCAGGTGATCAGAGCATTCAAGTTCTTTTGTGAGTATTTATGAGAGTTTTATATTTTAGAGTATTATGAATGATATTCTGATTCTTGGTCCCAAGGACAGTGTAACAATGTGGCAATGTAAGTCAGTATAGTTGAATCTTTAATCCAGTGATTTACCTTGGAGGGCAGAGCTGTCCAATAGAAATACATAATATAATGCAAGCCACATGTGTGATTTCACATTTTCTAGTAAACACAATTAAAAAGGTAAAAGAAAGAGATGAAGTTCATTTGATTTAACTCAAATATATTTTAAAATTGTCATTTCAGCACACAATTAAACAAATTATCAGTTGGCAAGAACTTGGCCTTCTTTTGATTTGTACTAAGTCTTTGTAACCAAGTATATATCTTGCACTCACAGCACACATAGATTTAGACTAGCTATGTTTTAAGCATTTGATACATGTGGCTAGTGGCTGCTGTGTCACATAGAGAGGTTCTAGAATTTTTCTCAGAGATATGGAGAAAGGATAAATCAAGGATGCTTATTTCAGAATTACTAGTAATAGGAAAACCATCTAATATTAAGATGTTTTGCACAAATGTCAACTCCATAAGGACAGGGATTTTTTTTTTTAACTTAAAAAATTCTGGAAGCCTTGACTCTGCAGGATCATGAGGACAGGGATTTCTGTCTGCTTTTGTGCATTGCTATGTTCCCAGTGCCCAGAGCTATGCTTGGCACATAGTAAGTGCTCAATAAATATTTCTTGTTGAATCAATGTATACACACACACACACACACCCCCCCCCCCCAGATAGGCATCTGTACTTCTTGGCGGCTCTGTGCCTTGAAGTTAATAAACACCCAATAAATGGTATTTGCTTTATTTTTATTGTTATTGATAATATATTAGACATAACCCTCCCATCAGGTTCACAGAAGAAAGTCAAGGCTGGAATTTCATTCTCTTATCTAAATCTCTCTGTTCTCTCTCAGGGAATATTTTCAGAGAATAGGTGGAACGAGGCGAGGCTGTGGGGAATGTTATCTATGATAGGAGAGAGGGCATAGAAGGCCAGGAGTCAGGAGACCTGGGTTCTGTCCTGGATTATACACCAGCTCACTGAGGACCTTTGTCCTCTCTGGATCAAGCGTCCCACCTGGAAATGAAGGGGCTGGTCCAGATAACACTGGAGCCCTTTTCCCTAAGATGCACTGGCATTCAGAGGATGGTGCATGTCCAGTTCTCTTCTGCCTGTCGAGTGGATGCTGCCTGGAGTGTGCTGGGGCTTTGAGAGAAATGAGGGCACTCATATGTTTGGATATAACCATGTTGCTGATACATCCTGGGATCGTAGGACTCATCGTCTTCACTGTCGCCTTCAGCCTGAAAGGGTGAGACACATGATCTCATCAGGGAGTCTTCCTACCTTGCAGCTGGATTCAGTGAGCATTTAAGGTGGACACTGTGACATGCCATCTGGATCCCCCTTTGAGGAAAGACTAACAAACCCCAGCTGCTGGGATGGTGGGCAGCAGACAGACTTCAGCCCTCAGCTCGTTTAAGGGTTGCCTCAGCTGCAGAGAGCGTTTTGCTCAAGGCCATGCCCTTTCCCAGGTGCCCAGGCACAGTGAGTGGTCCATAGGTGTATAGAGGCCTGGCCACTTCTGTCGCCATGGGGAGCTCTAAAGGCCATTCCAGCTCCAGGGCTGTCCTTGAAGTTGGCTGAAGCTGGCATTTGCTTTGCATCCCTGTTCACTTCTCCCTATGCTCTTTCTTTCTTTCTTCCTATCCTTTCTTCCCCTCCTTTCCCTGAGTGCTGGTTCCAGTGGCTCTCCCCCAGAACATCCTGCACACTAAATTCTATCCACACTAAATTCCATTCCTAGCCATCAGCAACATCATCAATCCCCTGGAATCAGACAGATTCCTGCTTGGGGGTGGAAAGATCCAAGACTGGGTCCTTTGCCCCTATATAGCCCAAGTCACTCAGCTGCTCAGAGTCTCCCACTGGTCAGATGAAAGGTGAGGATGAGACAAGGCTGGCTGTTTAGCACCGTGACATAAGCACTGGCTTTAGAGTCCACTGAGTTTGAATCCCATTTCCACCACTTGTGATGTCCTTGAGCAAGTGACCTCACCTCTCTGAGCCTTTGTCTCATCTGTAAGATGGGAACGATAGAAAACATACCTCATGGGACTTTTCAAATGACTAAAAACAGAATGTCCATTCAACTCAGCAACCCCACTACTGGGTATCTACCCAAGGGAAAAGAAATCATTATATCAAAAGACACCTGCACTCATATGTTTATCGCAGTGCTATTCACAATAGCAAAGTCATGGAATCAACTTAAGTGCCCATCAGTGTGGACTGGATAAAGAAAATGTGGTATATCTACACCATGGAATATTATGCAGCCATAAGAAAGAATGAAATCATGGGTGCAGCTGGAGGCCATTATCCTCAGTGAATTAACCCAGAAACAGAAAACCAAATACTTAACATCTGCTAAAGATGGGAACAATAGGCACTAGGGACTCCAAAAGGGAGGAGGGAGGGAGAAGGGCAAGGGTTGAAAAAACTTTTGGGTACTCTGTTCACTAATTGAGTGACAGGATCACACCATTACACAATATAGCTGTGTAACAAATGGCACATGTGCCATCTGAACCTAAAATAATAAAAATTTTAAAAAAGAAAACATGCCTCATGGGATTGTTGTGAATATTTAAAGAGATAGTGTATATTAAAGGGCTTAGGACAGAACCTGAGCCCGAAGCAGACAGTCAGTAAATGGTGCTACAGATTATTATTATTACTTTTAGGGGAATGAACTCTAGACAAGGGATGTGAAAATTCCAGAAACTCTCAATTGTGACCAAAATGACTGTTAAATATGGAGCACAGCCTGGAACTATATGAATACAAATGGAATTTGGCAAGAGGTAAGTTCTTTGGAAAGAATGGTCTCCAGCTATATGTCTCAAGCTGCGTGGAGAGGGGCAGGGATGAATGGCAGGGAGGAAGCAGGAGGTCTCACCAGCAGAATCCAGGAGCTCACGGGGGACCCATCCCAATTCTCAAAGCATGGGTAATTCAGCCAGGCCTCAGCCTCTTGTGCCAGCTGCGTCCAACCCTTTGTGTCTCCACCACCCAGGTTTCCTGTAGGGTCCGCCGGGTCCAGAATCACAGGCCTGCAGAGCAACATTTAGAGAGGGACAGGTGAGAAGCTGGGGCTCAGTCCAGGGAGTCCAGATGGTCCTTGGAGAGCAAAATAGCAGCCTGGGATGGACTGGGATTCAGAGCATGAGGAAGGGCTCCCTGGGGTATGTCCCCAGTGCCCTATTCCCCAGGGGGCCGTGAGCATGAGGAGAAGGAGCCTTGCACTTGCACCTGACAGATGTGGGTTTGAATCCCACCTCTGCCCTTTATGAGTGATGTGCCCTTGAGTAGGTCACTTGAACTCTCTAAACCTCAGGATTCTTATCTGTAAAATTGAGATAGTTCCACATACGTATCTCAAAGGCTATGGTGTGAGGATAGAAAAAGCCCAGTTATGTGAAATGCTCAGCACAGTGACTACAACATAACATACATGTCAGTAATATTGATAATAATTTTTACTATTATATTAGCAGGTGTTAGTCTTACAGTAAGCTTTCAATGCCTGGGAGCAATTACTATCATTGTTGTTGCTGCTGTTCTTATTTCAGTTCAAATTCCAGCTATTTTACTCATTTTCTGTTAAGGGCTGGATGAGCTCCTTACCTCTCAGAACCTCAGTTTACTCACCTGTAAGATGATAGTGCCTGCCTCACAGGGTTTGAGGTAGGTGTTTAAATCAGGTGGCAGTAGTAAAATGCCCAGTACGAATGACAGGCAAGAGGAGATTCTCACTAAGTGGGGAGCCCTCCCACCTTCTCCATTTCCAAGGCACTGTACCTGTGTCCAGGTGTTCGTTTACATAGGGGAGCTAAGCCACGTGGGGATAGCATACCTGGGTTTCCTGAGCTGCCTGCTCAGGTACTTTTCAATAATGGGGTTTTGAAAGTCATAATACTTTGTCCAGTAGACGCAGAGTTGCTGGTAGTTTATGACTAATTCCAAGACCGTCCGAAATCCCCGGGCTGTGTTGAAATCTGTTTCCATGCTCCCTCGCTCCCAAGCATAGACTGTCAGGAGCTCCAGGGCATACTGAGGTGGCAGCTTCCCAAGCTTCTTCTTACACTGAGAAGAGGAAAAACAATCAGAAAAACAATTGGTTTGCTCAACTTTTGTGTAAACTCCATTTCTCATGGGTCAAATCCAGCCTGCCACCAGTTTTTATAAACTTTCCTTGGAACAAATCCAGGCTCATTCATTTATGTATAGTTTATGACTGCATTCATGCTACAAAGGCATGGGTTAAGTAGCTGCAACAGAGGCTGTGCAGTCCACAAAGTCTAAAATATTTACTATCTAGCCCTTTGTTTTTTTTTTTTAAAAGTGTGCTGGCCCCTTGTCAAGAGTGCTGGATTCTTATTGATGTGAGTTTGAATCCTGGCTTCACCATTGTCCGATTCTAAGTTGATGACTTAGACTCACAGACCTCATTATTTTCATCTGCTAAGTGAGTGGTCATAATAGCACCTATCTTATAAGGATACTATGAAAATTAACTGAGAAGAAGGACTTGTAATGTTCCTAAGAAATGCACAGAAGCAAATGAAGTTCTTTCTGGAGGAATATATATAATCCAAAACCTGAAATTATTTCACACATAATTTTCAAATACAATGACCAGCACATATGCAACCAGGCACAAAAGGAAACAAAACACTAAGAGTTATGACCAACAGAAAAAAGAGAAATAGTAATAAACTTACAAAACTTTAAATATTGAAAGACTGAATACAGACTTTAAAATAACTAGGAACCCTACAAGGAAAACTACAAAACATTGCTGAAAGAATTCATAGACGACACAAACAAATGGAAACACATCCCATGCTCATGAATGGGTAGAATCAATATCGTGAAAATGACCATACTGCCAAAAACAATCTACAAATTCAATGCAATTCCCATCAAAATACCATCATCATTCTTCACAGAACTAGAAAAAACAATCCTAAAATTCATATGGAACCAAAAAAGAGCCCACATAGCCAAAACAAGGCTAAGTAAAAAGAACAAATCTGGAGGCATTACATTACTAGACTTCAAACTATACTATAAGGCCATAGTCACCAAAACAACATGGTACTGGTATAAAACTGTCACATAGACCAATGGAACAGAATAGAGAACCCAGAAATAAAGCTAAACACTTACAGCCACTGATCTTCGACAAACCAAACAAAAACATAAAGCGGGGAAAGGACGCCTTATTCAACAAAGGATCCTGGGATAATTGGCTAGTTGCATGTAAAAGAATGAAACTGAATCCTCACCTCTGCCCTTATATAAAAATCAACTCAAAATGAATCAAATACTTAAATCTAAGACCTGAAACCATAAAGATTCTAGAAGATAACATCCAAAAAACCCTTCTACACATTGGCTTAGGCAAAGACTTCATGACAAAGAACCCAAAAGCAAATGCAACAAAAACAAAGATAAATAGATGGGACTTAATTAAACTAAAAAGCTTCTGCAAAACAAAGGAAATAATTAGCAGAGTTAACAGACAGCCCACAGAATGGGAGAAAATCTTCACAATCTATACATCCAACTGATATCCAGAATCTACAAAGAACTCAGACGAATCAGTAAGGAAAAAACAAACAACCCCATCAAAAAGTGGGCTAAGGACATGAACAGAGAATTCTCAAACGAAGATATACAAATACCAACAAGCATATGGAAAAATGCTCAACATCCCTAATTATCAGGGAAATGCAAATCAAAACCACAATGTGATACCACCTCGCTCCTGCAAGAGTGGTCATAATAAAAAATAAAAAATAAATAGATGTTGGTCTGGATGTGGGGAAAAGGGAACACTTTTACACTATTGGTGGGAATGTAAACTCATACAACCACTATGGAAAACAGTGTGGAGATTCCTTATAGAACTAAAAGTAGATCTACCATTTGATCTAGCAAACCCACTAGTAGGTATCCACTCAGAGGAAAAGAAGTCATTATACAAAAAAGATACTTGCACACACATGTTTATAACACCCCAATTTGCAATTGCAAAAATATGGAACCAACCCAAATGCCCATCAATCAATGAGTGGATAAAGAAAATGTTAAACACACACATACACATGCACACACCATGGAATACTACTCAACCATAAAAAGGAACAAAATAATGGCATTCACAGCAACTTGGATGGAATTGGATACTACTATTTTAAGTAAGTAACTCAGGAATGGAAAACCAAACATTGTATGTTCTCACATATGTGGGAGCTAAGCTATGAGGAAGCAAAGGCATAAGAATGATACATGGGACTTGGGGAACTTTGGGGAAAAGGTGGGGGGTGGCAAGGGTTAAAAGATTACACATTGGGTACAATGTACACTGTTTGGGCGATGGGTGTACCAAAATCTCGGAAATCACCACTAAAGAACTTATTTATGTAACCAAACACCACCTGTTCCCCCAAAAACCTATTGAAATAGAAAAATTAAAAAAACATAGTTGTCTCTCTGTGATCAGTGGTTTGAATGAGGACAGGAAAGGAGAGGTATCAGGTATCAGAGCCATATATGTATACACATGAATCTGTGTGTGCTCATGTCACAGAAAAGAAGTACAAATAAAACATAAGATTAACAAATAATAAAAATTAAAAATAAAATAAGTAGGAATATCATATTCACAGGATAAAATAAGAACTTTCAATAGTTAGCAGGGAATTAAAAGCCATAAGAAGTAACATGGTAGATACAAAAATATGAAATAGAAATTTTAGGATAAAAATGGCAACTGTAATTAATAGTGCAACAGCAAATTAGATATAGCTAAAGAGAAAATTAGTTAATTGGAAGGTAGATTAGAAGAAACTATTCAGAATAAAGCATGGAAAAATAGACAAAAAGATGAAAAATACAGAAGAGAGTATAGAGATATGAAAGATAGAGTAGGATCTAACATACATTTAATTGGAATTCCGGAAGGTGAGGAGAGAATGAGGGAGAATCAATCTTTTAGAAGGATGGCTGAGAAGTTTCAAAACTGATTAAAGATATCTATCCACAGATTCAGGACTCTTAAAGGAATCCCTATCAGGACAAATAATAGGAACCCATCGTTGAGACACAGCAGACTGAAGCTAAACAAAATCAAAGACAAAGAGAAAACTTTTACATGCAGCCAGAGGAATAAGATAGGTTACCTACAAAAGAGCTGCAGTAAAGACTGGCAACTGACTTTTTAATGATAACAGTGGAAGATGGAATGATATATTTAATGTACTGAAATGACCACCCAGCAAAAGCACCCTTCAACAATGAAGGCAAAAGCATGACATTTTCAGACAAAAACTGAGAGCGTTTACTACCAATAGACCATCATCAAAAGAAATCCCAAAGGATGTATGGTCATTTAGGAAAATTATCCCAGATGGAATGTTAGAGGTGTAAGAAAGAATGAATAGTGAAGAAAGTGGTAAATCTGTGAGTAGATTAATTAAACATTTGGCTGTAAAACAATAATAATACTTCGAGGCACTTGAAAACATAAAGAGACTTGAAATATACAAGAAATGTAGCATACAAGTTGGAGGTGGTGATGATGGTGGTTAGTGGAGTTAAAATACTGTAATCTTGTCTTGTTTTAAAGGAGAAAAGCATCAAGAAAGAAAGAAAAAGACAATCCTTGGCTGTGCAGGACTCTCGTAATCATTGTACAGCAATTAGTATTCCTGCCTTCTTTCCACTAAATGTAAGTAGCACCCATGTCCTCCCATTACCACGGTTACCAAAAACACCCTCATTAATTTTCAATATGTCCCTGGGGGCAGTGCTGCTTTTGTCAAGAACTGCTTTTGTAAGTTCTACAATGCTCAGGCTCCATGATTAAAATTCATGGAACAGCAAACATTTAGAAGTCTAGCAACTAAATGATTGTCTTTTTTTTTTTTTTTTACCTAGAGGTGTTACTTTTAAATTGGAAAATGTATCCCTGATTATTTTCATTCATTCGTTCATTCATTCATTCATTCATTCAAGAAATATATATTGAATGCCTATTATTATCAGGCAAACTCTTAAGTCAGTAGACTGAAATTTGAGTTTTTGTTTGTTTGTTTGTTTGAAGCAAGATCTTGCTCTGTCATACAGACTGGAGTGTAGTAGCACAGTCTTGACTTACTGTAACCACCTCCTCCCAGGCTCAAGCGATCCTCCCACCTCAGCCTCCCCAGTAGCTGGGACTGCAGGTGCTCACCATCACATCTGGCTAAATTTTTAGTTTATTTTGTAGAGATGAGGTTTTGCCATGTTGCTCAGGCTAGTCTTGAACTCCTGGGCTCAAGCAATCCACCTGCCTTGGCCTCCCAAAGTGCTGGGATTACTGGTGTGAGCTACCATGCCCAGCCAAATTCAAATTTTACTTCTGCTACTTATTGGCCGAATAAGCCGTGTGACCCAAGGAGTTTCTCTTGTTGTAAAATGGGTTTCATAATAATACCTAACCTTATCTAACTTACAGAATCACTGCTAAAGTTGACTAAGATGCAGGGCATTTAAAAGTGAACAGAAAAGTGTATCACATCTGCAAAACATAGATAAGCTAAGCACATAATACATGTTAGTTTTTATTATGTGTACTCTTGTGGTGGCTAAAAGATGCCACATTAATCAGGACTGACTATATGCCATGTTACTGTAGCTGTGGCATGCTACTCATTGCAGATGAGAAAGCAGAAATAACAGAAAGGTTAAGTTGCTTACTTAAGGCCAGCTAGCCAGTAAGTGGGAGGAAAGAGCATCTGAACATATATTTGTTTGAAACTCTTGTTTTAACTTATCCACCTTCTGAAGAGTGTGGTTAACTCTCTCTCTCTCTCTTTGCCTCTCTCTCTCTCTCTCTGTGTGTGTAGCATTGATTCATTTATTCAACAATTATTTACACCTATTATGCACCAGGCTGTTTTAAGTTCTGGGGATATAGCAGTGAACAGAACACCAAAATCCCTTCCTTCCTCTCTTCCTTCCCTTTCATTCTCCCTTCTGTTGCAGCCTCCTCCCTCTACCCTCTCCACCTCTTTTTCCTTTCTCTCTTCTTTCCCTCCCTCTGTTTCCCTCCACCACTCCCCCTCCTCTTTCCTTCACTCCCGTCTTTCTCTGCTCCCCCAACCCCCGCTCTGCTCCCAGTCGAGACAGGATCTGCCAGGCCTGGTAGGAGGGCCATACATTTTGGTACCAGTGCTTGACTAGGCGGATGAGGCTCTTGAGCTTGGTGGGGCGCTGCTTCAGGAAGTCTCTCTGTAGTTCTGTGAAGCAGGTGGAGAACTCGCCCTCTTTCTGCAGGAAGACGCACTCCTCGATGAGCTCGACATAGATTTGGGGGTCAGGTTTATAGCCGCCAGTCAACTGACCTGTTCGGGCAAAACCCACAATTTAGGTGTCAGCTCTTCTCAGAAGTTCCTTCAGTCACTCTGAGGGGACAATCTCCCTGGCCATGGGATTTGATTGGAAAGTGCAACAAACCCAGGACTGGGAAGCCTGAGGTCCATTCCCGATCCTCCCTCCTGCCCTCTCCACTGCCATCACCCCATCCAAGCCACCACATCACTCGCCGGAACTATGGCAGCCACCTCTTTACAGGTTCCCCCACAGCCTGTTCTCAACCTGGCACCTAGAGAGAACTTTTAAAATCTGATCACGCTGCTTCCTGCATCCCACAACATCTGGAATTTTAAAACCCAAAGTCCTTATGGTGGCCAATGATGTCTAGTGTGATCTGGTCTCTGGAACCTCTCTCACCTCACCTCCTCTCTTGCTTCCTTTGCCCACTTTCTACTTCTCTGACTTTTTCTCTCTTCTTCAAATGTGCCACGGTCACTGCTGCTGCAGGGCCTCTGTACTTGCCGTTCCTCTTCCCAGAACCTCCAGATCTTCCCAAGTTTCACTCCTTCTCATCACTCAGGCTCAGGGACCCTCCCTCAGGATCCTGTCTAAAAAGCCCCCTAACTCCCATGGCTGTCTATTGTTTCACCCTACTTCGTTTTTTTTTTTTTTTTTTCCCAAGATGGAGTCTCGCTGTGTTGCCCAGGCTGGAGTGCAATGGCATGATCTTGGCTCATTGCAGCCTCCATCTCTTGGGTTCAAGCAATTCTCCTGCCTCAGCCTCCCAAGTAGCTACGATTACAGGCACGCACCACCATGCCCAGCTAATTTTTGTATTTTTAGTAGAGATGAGATTTCACCATGTTGGCCAGGCTGGTCTTGAACTCCTGACCTCAAGTGATCCCCCTACTTTGGCCTCCCAAAGTGCTGAGATTACAGGTGTGAGCCACTGTGACCAGCCTTCTCCCTCTTGTCTTTTACAACCGTTGCACTCTAGCCCCCAACACAGGAGACGGCACAAGTGAGAGAATCCAAAACTTTCTCACGCCCTGGTGTCTTTGGAGTGTCAGCCTTTTATTTTTATGGCTGCCCTAGGACTAAAGGAAACTGTGACAGTACCTTTAGTTAAGTACTAATTACTTGATAATTAATCACTAATTATTGTTTAATGACCAACTATTAATTAGTAGCCACTAATCAGTAAGTTCAAACAATTTAATAGTAGCTGTTTGTTTGGCTTGTGACAGACGTCATTGCATTTCCCTCAACAAATTAAAATCTGAACTATTCCGTGTCCCTCTCTGAGTTCACTGTGGTGTTCTGAGGCGCCTTCATATACAGCTGGGAAATTCATAGTTTTGATTGATTGACTGATTGAGACAGGGTCTTGCTCTTGCTCTGTGCCCAGGATGGAGTGCAGTGGCACATTCGTGGCTCACTGACACCTTGAACCCTTGGCTGTCCTCATGTGATCGTTCAGTCTCAGCGTCCTGAATAGCTGCGACCATAGGCATGTACCACCACACTTGGCTAATGTTTTAAAATTTTTAGTAGAGATGAGGTTTCACTTTGTTGCCCAGGCTGGTCTTGAGCTCCTGGGGTCAAGCGACCCTCCCGCCTCAATCTCCCAAAGTGTTGGAATTACAAGCATGAGCCACCACACTTGGCTGGAAGTTCCTATTTTTGAACACCTATTACTCATCAGAGCTGAATGTAGATGATCATTTATCAGTTAAAATAATGATATGATATAGGCAGTGTGGTTTTACCAATTCTCCTGATGTGGCGAAGGAGCCTCTGAGAGGTTACACTTCCTGTCCAAATGTTCCTGCAGATTATAAATATCTATCTCCCAACATGCTGCATACGTTTGATGAGATCTCATGTTGGGACAAAGATGAAAATAACATGAACTTTAAGCCACATCTTTGCTGCCTGATTTTAGAAAGATAAAATTCACACATTTTGCCATAAACAGAACCAGTAAGCCTTGCAGATGTTCTGTAAGAAATGTCTTTGTCCTCACATTATGCCAATTTGCTGTTTAGTGTCTCTCCTGTGATAGATCATGACCATATTCATTCTTGCCCTGGAAGAGATCCTAAGGTCTCCTCCCACCCTGCTTTAGAGGGATGCCCTGTTGGGGCAAAAAGCTCTCAAGCTGTGGGAGATTTCTGCTCAGAAATGGGAAGAGGGAGAAAAAGAAGCTGGGAGCTCTCACCCAGGGCATCAAAGGCAGGCAGCACATCGAACTCCACCCCCTCCCCGAGCTGGGGCGAACTCAGCACGAAGCTGAGCGCGCGGGGATTGTCCCAGCGTGGAGCCTGGACCTCAAACTTCACGGAAAATGCTCTCTCTCTTTGACAGGCTTCCAGCTGTTTCCTAATTTCCTGGATGAACTCTCCCCGGCGATTTAACTGATCCTGAAAAGTCGTGAGAGGACTGAGGAAGACAACCAGGTCAGCGTCAGATCGGCCTCTGAGGGAGGTGCCTTTGCCAGAGGAGCCACCCTGAAAAAGAAGACAAGAATAATAACTGACATTAGTGAGGCAAACCTCCCTAAATAAAATGACAGAAGCAACCACTAACATTATGGAGCATTAGCCACTGTCCTGAAGGCGTCGCATATCTTAAACTCCTATGATGCTCGCAATGATGCTATGATTTGGGTGCCATTATCATTAGTCCCCATTTTACAGATGGGAAATGGATGCTCAGTGAGATAATATATCAGCCCCATCGCCCAGCTAGTAGGTGGCAGATACAGTTCAAACCTGGGGGCCTTCTTCCAGGATCTGTGTTCTTTTCCCATTGTCCTTTACTATGCCCAAGACTAGCTTATGCTGGGTGGTTCACACTTACTATTTCACTTAATCTGCACGGCCCTGTGAGGTGTTGAGGGGAAGAAGAGGAAAAATCAGTTAGGTAAACGATCAAGGCTGGGCCCTGGAGGAGTGGCCTGCCCGAAACTGGCGCAGGAAGTGGGGCTTACCTGAAACAAATCCACAGTCATACGTACAAGAGAAGCGACGCTTTGTGCTTGCCTAGAGACATACCCACAGCTGCATAAGGTAAGGGGAGTTGCACAGCTTTACTGACAACAAGTTTCTCAAACAGTTACAGGGAAGAGAGCAGTTTCTTGTAAAAGTTTTTTGCATTCATCTGCGATCCGGCAATCCACTCAGACTTCCCTCTCCACAGCAGAGAGAGCTTTCTTCTTTTGCTTACTGAACTTTTGCTCCAAGCTCACCTTTGTGTCCATGTTCCTTAATTTTCTTGGACACAGGACAAAGAACCTTGGGTACTAATTCAGACAATGAGAAGCTGCTACATTAAGGTGCATTGGCAAGACTGTAACAGTATGGGGGATTATAGCTGAGGAAACTGGGACACAGAGCAGTTAAGTGATTCGCTCAAGGTCTTGGCAGCCAGCAGATGCTATTTGTTTTCAAAACATATGATTCTTCACTGCAGAAATGGTGAGCCCCTAGCCTGGCCACTAATTAGCCAGCGGTTTACCAGAGCTGGGCTTCAGTTTCCCTTTTTCTGAAATGGGCATGGTCTAGGACAGTGGTTCATAAACTTTAATGGGAAGGTCGGGGGGAGGGTCACTTGTTAATAATAGGGATGTAGCATTTCACCCCAGAATCTATTTTATCATACTGTGTGGATAAGTAAGAAACCACCAGCCCAGAAGATCTCAGCTGTCTGTACTCACATTTGCACCCTGGGTTCTAGGTTTCTCTCTCTCTCTCTCTCTCTCTCTTTCTCTTTCTCTCTCTCACTCTCAATCTCAACTCTTGTGCATTCAGCCACCCCTCCCCTGACCAGGCAGGCCTGGACTCACCTTTACCACCTTGGACACACGTACAGGGGAGGAGCTACCTCGGAAGCACCTTTCCTTCAGGAACCCACAGATGATGTCAATGGCATGGTTGATTTGCATGCGAAAACGCCTGTCTGGCAAGAGATAGTCTTCAATGAACTTGTCCAGAGATTTGGCTGGGGTTTTTCTGAGATCCATCATCGACAGGAGAGACAGTGGCAACAGAACTGGCTCCCAGACCTGTTCACTTTTATCTCTTCTGCTGACCGAGCCTGGGCTGCTGTTGGTTTCGTTTCCTCGGAAGGGAGGAGCCGTCTTTTCATTTTCCTTTTGCAAATCAGACACTCCCCTGATTCCAGTGCTGAATTTCATCTGCTTGCTTTCTGCTTCCTGAAACTTACCCTTTGTCCTTAAACCAGCAACTAGCAGCCCAGCCTTTCTCTGAACTCTATTCTGAAAATGCATTTTAACCCCCAGCCAACATAAATCATATTTAACAGATTTTGTGTTTCCTTCTTTATCTCTTTTTTGTTGTTGATGAAATCATTTCACAGTTGTCTGTGGTATTTTCCAGCAATTCATGCCCATTGCAAAAAGAAAAAAGTCAGAGAAATCAGGAAGTGGAAAGATCATCTGTGATTCTAAAACTACAAAATTGCCTCTATAAACATTTTGATATAGAGCTTTCCAGATTTTTTTTTATGTTAACACACACACAAACAGAGGTCTCTTTTCTTTTTCTTAAGAATGGTATTATACTATGCTTTTTTCCCTTTCAATTAGTAGATTTTTACTTTATTATCTTTTGGAGACAGGATCTTGCTTTGTTACCCAGGCTGGAGTGCAGGGGCATGATCCTGACTCACTGCAACCTCAACCTCCTGGATTCAAGCGATCCTCCTTCCTCAGCCTCCTGAATACCTGGGACTACAGGCATGCGTTACTGCACCCAGCTCAGTTTCTATTTTTTGTAGAGATAAGGTCTTGCTATGTTGCCCAGGTTGGATTTTGTTTCTCACAGCAGTGTTAGGCTTACAGAAAAATTGAGCTGAATGTGCAGAGAGTTCCGTAAGACCTCTCTCCTTCTGCCAATAAGTTCCTCTATTGTTAACAGTGTGTGATACATTTGTTACAATTGATGAATTGATATTAATACATCATAATTAACAAAAGTCCATTTACATTAAGGTTTATATTAAGGTTCACTCTTGTGTCCTGCAGTTCTGTGGGTTTTGCCAAACATAACAGGTCATGTATCCACCATTATAGCATCATGCAGGATAGTTCTGAGATAGGAGGTGGGACTCAGCTTCAGAGGTGGGGCTTGACTCAGGGCCAGATTGAAGACTGGCTGGCATAAGCACCAGCACCATGAACAGTTTCCTCATTCCCTGGCAATGACCCAGAAGTTACCACCCTTCTTCTAGAAATTTCTGAAGAACCTGCCTTTACTTTGAATGTATTTAAAAGTGGGTATGAAAGTGACTGTAGAACTGCCCTGAGCTGCTGCTCTCCAAGCACTGCCTATGGGGTGGCCCTGCTCTGAGTCACAGAGCTATAACCCTGCTGCCTCAGTAAACCTTTTTCTTCCTCCTCTAGCTCACCCTTGAATTCTTTCCTGGACAAAGCCAAGAACCTTCCCGTACGACATCCCAATTTTGGGGCTCCCCTGCCCTGCAACAGTTCAACTACCTTAAAACCCCCCTGTGCCTCACCTGTTCATCCCTCTCTGAGTTAGATCTTTCTTCTCCTAATATATGCATTCAACGCTATAAATTTCCCTCTAAACACTACTTTCACTACATCCCACACTTTTTGATAGGCTGCTTTTTCATTTTAATTTAATTCAAAAAATGTTTATTTATTTTGTTGAGATGGGGTTGCACGCTGTTGCCCAGGCTGGGGTACAGTGGCACAATCTTAGCTCACTGCAGCCTTGACCTCCCGGGCTCAGGCGATCTTCCCACCTCAGCCTCCCAAGTAGCTGGGACTACAGGTGCATGGCACCATGCCTGGCTAATTTTTGTATTTTTTGTAGAGACGGGGTTTCAGCATGTGGCCCAATCTGGTTTCGAACTCCTGGGCTCAAGTGATCTGTTTGCCTCAGCCTCCCAAAGTGCTGGGATTATAGGCGTAAGCCACTGCGCCTGGCCCAAAATATTTAAAAATCTCTCTTGAGACTTCTTCCTTGCCCCAGGTGTTATTTAGAGGTGTGTTCTTTAATCTCCATATATTGTGGAATTTTCCAGCTATCTTTCTTTCATGGGTTTCTTTTTTAATTCTATTATAGTGAAGAGCATACTTTGTATGACATATCTCTGTTGAAATTTGTTACAGTGTGTTTTCTAACCCAGAACATGATCTGTCTTGGTGAATGTTCTGTGTGAGTTTGAGAAGAATGTGTTTCCTGTTTTTTGTTGGATTAAATATTTTGTAAATGCCAACTATCTTTCTTATAACCCCTTAACCTCTTAACCAGATTATTCATGAATTGACACACTCCACTCCTACTGTATAAGATGTTGACTTCGACCTAAGACTAAATGTCACCTTGGGGGTGGGGTGCTGTCTTTACAATACTCACTTCATTTACCAGTTGAAGATTCTTGCTGCACTCTATGCAAAAGTTAGGCCGAATATGATAAAGCAAACCACTCATACCATGAGTCACCTTTAGTAAAAAATGGGAAACTGGAAAAACATTATGTTTCAAAAACTATAGTGCACCTGTTGTTACATTCTAGTCTTGCCTAATGTTTTTCAATTTTTATTATTTTCTATAGTTTGGACTGAATTCTAGTTTTTCTTGGCTACAAGTCTTCAAAATAATGTTTTAAATTTTTTCCTTCTTTTTTCCCCATTTTCCCTAATTTGGACTCACTGAAAACTAAGTTGTGCTTTTATAAAGCCCTGCAAACTGGAGCTAGACAACTTAAACCTCAGAAAAAAATAACGACATATTTACAGACAGAAGCTACTTTCATACCTATTTGCTGATGTGTGAACTTCGGAGTACTCTGGCCTGTATCTTGATTTTCCAGGATTGTTCTTTTGTGTGTTGTTGCTGTTTTCCCTTCCTCTTCCTATTTTCTCTTCATAGGACATGAGACTTTACAACCTTCTAAAAATGAGCTTTCCTAATAACTCGGGACCTACCCCTGTAGCAATAAACCATCTTAGCCAAGTTTCATCCTCAGATGAAACCTGAGAGTAGAGACTCAGTTTCTTCTAAAATGCTTTCTCTGAAATATTTTTAAAAACAAAAGGGAGGAAACGTGAGAGGAAAGTATCTTGGGGCCCCAAAATCACTCAGCTAAAGGGAAAAATCAAGCTGGGAACTGCTCAGGGCAAACCTGCCTCCTGTTCTATTCAAAGTCACCCCTCTGCTCACTGACATAAATGCATTTTGGATTGCCCCCTTCAGAGAGGCTAATCAGAAACTCAAAAGAAACGCAAAAGAAGGCAACCATTTGTGTCTTATATACCTTGGAATCCCACTCCCCGCTTTGAGTTGCCCTGCCTTTCCAGACCAAACCAGTGTTCATCTTACATATGTTGATTGATGTCTTATGTCTCCCTAAAATGTACAAAACCAAACTGTGATCTGACCGCCTTGGGCACGTGACATCAGGGCCTGCTGAGGCTCTGTTATGGGTGTGCGTCCTCAACCTTGGCAAAATAAACTTTCTAAACTAACTGAAAAAAAAAAAAAAGATTCTGGCCAGGAGCAGTGACTCAGGCCTGTAATCCCAGCACTTTAGGAGGTGGAGGCAGGAGGCTCACTTGAGCTCAGGAGTTTGAGACCAGCTTAGGCAACATAACTAGATGCTGTCTCTAAGTAAATAAATAAATAAGACTTTGTTTGCTCCCATAGTGAGACCCTGTCTCTAAATAAATAAATAAAATTTTGTTTGCTCCATAATGTCCTCATGGCCATTGCAGTTGTCAAATATTTTTGATTAAAAAATATATACACACACACACACACACACACACACACACACAGACAGATGAGTGGAAGAGAGAGCTGTCCTTAGGAAACCAACATCGAATTTTTTGGAAAGATGCAATAAAGGCAAGCATTGCATAGAATTAGCTAAGAGTGACATGATCCCATAGAAGACTGAGAAAATAAGTTGGAACAAATCCACTTATGTCCAGGATTATGCCCTCATGCCTTTGCAGGTGGCTTTAAATTATTGTTTCCTTTAAAAAAACAGAAACAGGAAACTATAGACCACTCATTCTTGTGCTTTGAGAGAAAGATAGGGTGGGACTCCAGTCAGTGGGCCTGTCCTCAGCAAAAAGGTCTTGGTCTTCAACTAATTTGATTAGGAAACAAAGGCACATTTGTGGGGTGTAACAATTAACATAGAGAATCATGATGCTCTAATGTCTACCTGTGTAGTCAGAGAACAAAAAGGGAAAGTGACTTATTCAAGGTCACACAGCAGATATGGACAAGAGCCAAGCAAAAGATACCTCTTTTTTTTTTTTTTTTTTTTGACAGAGTCTCGCTCTTTTGCCCAGGCTGGAGTGCAGTGGCACAGTCTCGGCTCACTGCAACCTCCGCCTCCTGGGATTAAGCAATTCTCCTCCCTCAGCCTCCCGAGTAGCTGGGATTACAGGTGCCTGCCACCATGCCCAGCTAATTTTTGTATTTTTAGTAGAGACAGGGTTTCACCATGTTGGCCAGGCTGGTCTCGAACTCCTGACCTTGTGATCCACCCACCTCAGCCTCCCAAAGTGCTGGGATTACTGGCATGAGCCACTGCACTCAGCCAAAAGATACCTCTTATATGCATACTTTTGCTTTCACGGTGCTCTTTTTAAAAAATATTATTATTTTTATTTATTTATTTTTTGAGATGGAGTTTTGCTCTTGTTGCCTAGGCTGGTGTGCCATGGCGCAATCTCAGCTCACCGCAACTTCTGCCTCCCAGGTTCAAGTGATTCTCCTGCCTCAGCCTCCCGAGTAGCAAGGATTATAGGTGCCCACCACCACGCGGGCAGGATTTCACCATATTGGCCAGGCTGGTCTTGAACTCCTGACCTCAGGTGATCCACCCGCCTGGCCTCCCAAAGTGCTGGGATTACAGGCATGAGCCACCGTGCCCGGTCAAAAATTATTTTTAATTATTATGAATACATAATAGTTGTACATATTTATGGGGTGCATGCAATATTTTGGACACAGGTGTATGATGTGTCACGATCACATCGGGGTAACTGGGGAGTCCATCACCATGAATGGCTTGCTTAACCTCATCAAGCCAATGTCCCTGGCGGATCTGATTGAGCTGAGCAGGGGTCAGCCTGGCAGGTTTCAGAGCACTGAGTGTTTAATCCACTTGGCCGTAAGCCCAGCCGCGATTGGGCCTGCACTGCTTTCACCAGGAACCACCAGCCCTGTGACCTGCCCCTTTTCCTGGCCTCCCCTTTGTCATCCCTGATGGGAGACCAGACCTCAGCAACTTGGTCTTGCTTCTGACTCCTACTTGGAACAAACATCTCTAGCTGTTGGCTGAATTTCTGTGGACGCCAGCAGAAAAGTCTGCCCCCATCTGTGCAGGGACCTTGGAGATCTGATTTCTGCTTCACCTGAACCTCACCCACTTTCAGCTCCAATGTCCTGTGTTCAACCAATGCCAGTTCAAGAGCATTTTCCCCATATGCAAGCTGTGCGAGGGAGCCCAAGTTTAGGGGCTGGCAAGTGGAGGTGGCACTTGTCAAGTCTCTACTATGTGCCAGGGACTCTTGATGGACTGTACCATTAACATCTCTCAGCAACTCTTTGAAATATTTATGACTCCAGTTGAGGAAACGGATACTCAGTAAGGCTAAATGACTTGGCCAAGTTCCCATAGCTAGAAAGTGCCAGTCAGAATTTGAATGCTGGACTTAATTAAAATTTTGTCTGGTGTTCTTTTCAGGGCAGATGTTTTCCAACACACCATATAGCCACTTACAGAGTGTTTTATTTCAGTGGGGTCAGCCAGGGGTCGGGGGTGGGAGCAGCACAATTAGCTAGATCAGGTGTACTAATATTTATGAAAACTTTCCTCCTATGTATTCATCTCAGTCTATTAGGCATGTATGCATATAAATGAAGATCAACCAATTTAAGCACGGAAATTAGGCTTCTTTTTAACCGCCAGCCATGACTGACTGGTGGTGGCTCCCTGGAACACTGGGTTGAGAGGGACTCAGGCTGCTTGTAGGTTCTGTAGGAAAGATGCCGTATTGATTAGTGATGTCTGCCAGGAGCACAGGGAGAATGGCAAGTGTCTCCAGCTGTTCCTGCCAGGCTTGTATGGACCTAATTAGCACCTCTCTCCACCTAGTGGCAGCTAGCTAAATTGCCACCAGGAAAAACGGATTAACTTTTTGGGTAGTGGTTTTCAAAGTCATGATGAAGGTGGAAATCACAAGGCATCAACCAGGAAATACTTTCTTTCTTTTTTTTTTTTTCTTTTTTGAGGCGGCATCTCACTCTGTCGTCCAAGCTGGAGTGCAGTGGTATGATCTTAGCTCACTGCAACCTCCACCTGCCAGGTTCAAGTGATTCTCCTGCCTCAGCCTCCTGAGTACCTGGGACTATAGGTGCCTGCCACCACACCCGGCTAATTTTTGTATTTTTAGTAGAGATGGGGTTTCACCATGTTGGCTGGACTGGTCTCAAACTCTTGACCTCAGGTGATCCACCCACCTTGGCCTCCCAAAGTGCTGGGATTATAGGCATGAGCTGCCGTTCCCAGCCAGGAAATAGTTTCAACTATACACCTTGTCCTCGGGGTTTAGCAGAATCTGTGGGGAGGTATGGGGAGCATGCGTAGTTTGAAAAGAAATCTCTCAAGTGAGACTAACATGCCAGCTTCTGCTTTTGAGGACACAAGGAAATGGTCTCAAGGAAAAGAGAAATATCTGTGGGATTGAATTGATAGCTCCTTCTTGAAGTAACCAACATTACTGATAAATTGCTTAAGCACTTTGGGGATGGATTACAGTGTGATTAAGAATTCGAGAGGCCGGGTGTGGTGGCTCACACCTGTAATCCCAGAACTTTGGGTAGCCAAGGCAGGTGGATCACCTGAGGTCAGGAGTTTGAGACCAGCCTGGCCAACATGGTGAAACCCTGTCTGTACTAAAAATACAAAAATTATCCAGGTGTGGCAGCAGGCACCTGTAATCCCAGCTACTCGGGAGGCTGAGGCAGGAGAATCGCTTGAATCCAGGAGGTGGAGGTTGCAGTGAGCCAAGATTGCACCACTGTACTCCAGTCTGGGCGACAGAGGGAGACTCCGTCAAAAAAAAAAAAAAAAGAAAAGAAAAAAAGATTTTTTTTTCTGGAAAGTTAGTTACTGATTCAGTTCACCTTCAGGACTATTGAGAGTCTCCAATGAGAGACTCATTGTAGGTTGGAAGGTGCTAGAATGCAAGGGAGGCATTTGATGGTCCATGCTCATCAATCAGTGTGTTAAGGACACTGGACTCTGGGAGTCCAACAACCGAACTCCTTTCCTAGCATTGCCTTTGTGAAACATTGGACATGGCATTTTCTTCTCTGGACCTTGGTTTCTTCGTCTGTCTAAAAAGCGAGTTGATTGAATTAGGTTGTGGCTGAATTTTATGTTCTCTTTTAGCTTTGGCAATTTCTGATTCTGCAACCACCTGGGACTTTTTCCAGGTCTTGTAGCAGCAGGAGGAGGATGAGGATGTTGACTTCCTGTTCATTGGGCACCAGCAACAAGTATTCTTCTAAAAGGGTTTGGAGTCAGCCAAGTTACCTTAGGCCCACCTGCCCAAGATAAAATCCACCAGAAAGCAAACTCCTCGTGGGTAGAGAACACATCTGTCCCCAGTGGCTGGAACATTAAACACTAACTATCAGAATAGCTTATGTCCTGGTGGGGAGGAAGACTTTGCAGAAACCAGAAAGGAAAAATGCAGACCACTTGTTTTCCTGGATGTTCCTACTTTATTTCTGGCTACATCATCACAAAGAAAGATGCTGGGTGGTTGTGCATGCACCGGAGGACATGTGTGTATTCTAGGCAGGGAGGTGGTTACATTTGTCAGGAAGAGCGTGTCCCCAGACTAGGGGCACTGTGAGCTAGCTGCATGCTGATTCCAGCGCCTACACCAGCATCAGGCTTGGGCGACACAGCCAGCATGCTGTCTCCTAAGGGGAAACGGGAAGGGAGGTGGGCTGAGAGTAGGTGCCACCAGGGACTAATGGGGAAGGATAGGGTCAAAAGGAAAGGTGGTGGCCAGAAAGCTGTTGGCCACTTTGGGGAAGGTGAAGAGCTCGATGTTTAGAAAATGGTTATTCAAGGCAAGAAATGAGTCCTCCCATGAATTGTGCAGGGAGCTGAGGGTGGAGGGCATTGAAAAGTTAAGAGATGTGAGTTGGGGGAAAGTGAGAGTTTCAGTGTCTGATGCTTCTGTAGAGAATGTCAGGGGTTTGGGATGACTGGGGGTGCTTTTCATGAGGGAAGACCTCATTGAAATCGGGAAAATCAAACCTTTCTCTCAGGGCACTGAAGATGCCTGACCTCAACCTCAAGTGTGTAATGTTTGCCCACACTCTCCATTGTTCCATAACCATGATGTTATTTGATTCTCCCAGGAAGCTTAGTAAAGAGAGTGCGGGAGACAGACAGACAGCCAAAGAGAGACAGAGAGACTTGGGGGGGGGGTGTTCTTAGTGAAAGACGGGACTCAAGAGAGTCAATGAAACAGAGTCAAAGGGCACTGGGGAGGAGGGTAGCCTGTTCATTTACCTAAGAGCAGAGAAAGGAGAAAGGCTGGAGGCTTTGGATGAGGGTCCCTCAGACCCATAGCCCTGGTCTTCTAAATGCCTCCTGTGCCCACCCAGGGAGCCCATGGAGAGCCCCTCTATGGGGCATCTACACAGCTCAAGGGATGCTGCCACGCACCCAGGGCAGTGCCAGCCACTGGCCCGAGCCCTGGGAATGTCTGGCTCTGCCAACAGGAGAAGTGGGTCACTTAAGAAGTGTGGGCCCAAGTGAAATCTCAGATTTGGGCCAGTTTCTCAGTTTCCTGGTCAGGCTGGTGAGAGGAAGGAGGTGAGGCTGGGTTAACATACACTTTTTTGCTGTTGTTTTTGCGGTGTTACTGCTTTAGAGAGAGAGAAAGGCAAAGGGGAGAAAGGCAGGGAGAGAAAGGAGAAGGGAGAGGCTGAGAAAGAGAGAATCTACTATGACGAAAGGGAGAGAAGAGGGAGGAGGAGAAAAGGCGACAGAGGAAGGGATTTTTGTTGTCGTTTGTTTTTGTTTTGCTTGGAAGCACACAGGTGACATTCAGAAAGAGGAGAGTGTCCAAGCCCCTTGGTGAATTCTGTGCATTTGCATCTTGGTGCACTTGGAGCAGGGAGGGTGTGTTCCTGAACACAGCAGTCTGTTTTCCTGGCAATCAAGGTGTGCATCTCAGGGGGCAGTGGGAGCCTGGAGCCTCTATTTCTGCCCCAATGCTTGTCCTCACAGCATTGTCCGGGTCTGCTGACAACTGAGAGTATACAGAGACACGACACAGGGAATGAAAGGGAGGGTGTGTGTGCATGTGTGTGTGCGTGTGTATGTGTGTTCAAGGCTAGAAGGGTCTACAAACAGTCCTAAATGATGAAGAACCTTTGTAATTTACCCAAACTGAGAGGTTATTAAATGATCAACCTCTTTGTAAACATCTCCCCAACCCCATCTCCATTGCTCCATCCCAGGGACCAGAGAGGGGCTATATTCAGAGCCCACAGCCCAGCATCAGGGAGGAGGGAGTCTTTGGCAGCAGTGCCCAACATGATGGGGGCTCAAAGGCAGGCTCAGGGAGATCAGCAGGGTATGGGGGGAGGTAGGCATAGAGAAGAGAGATCAGGGTGCGGTGGGCAGCTGGGGCAGGCTGGGGGGCACCCGGGACATGGAGTTGGGGACGTGGGCACTAGCCTAATCACTTGACACGTGGTTCTCATTCTGTAGCTGGTGCCAGCGCTCTATCTTCTTGTCTTTATTTTTCAGACACTCGTACCAGTGTTTTAAGCGCTCTCCCTTAGCAGAGATCCCCAGCTGGCAGCCTCCTGGAGGATAAATGGGAAGATAGGAGCAGGTGGTCAGAATAGAGGTCATTCCAGACCCAAATGTGTAGTTGGGGGAAAAACTGCACCAAGCAGTGACCCCCAGCAACTTGGGATCCATACTCTACAGAGAGCTGTTGTTATAACATTGTTGTTGTTGTTGTTGTTACTACTGGCCTTCTCTGCCTCAGGAACCTGCAATGGCTCCCTACTGTTCCACCGAGTCATAATTTCACTGTCTATTTTTAAAGACTTTTTACAAATCACCCTTCTACTCACTGAAACTTATCTCCCACTGCATCTGGGAACTCATTGTCTATTTCCAAAGAGTTTCATCATCCTGCTCAATCCTGTCTTTACCCCTTAGCTGAGGCTCTGTTCCTTGCCTGGAGTCCCCACCGCCCTGCTTCATCTTTAATTGATTTTCTTCCTCATGATTCAGAGAGGAACTAAAAAATTAAAAATTTTATCCTGGACATGCAAATAAATTAAGAATTCTTTTGCACCCTCCTTTCTGCAGAGAACGCACATCTCTCCTGTGGTTTAATTACCCCACTGGATGTGATTTGTTCAACAAATAATCAAGTTTTGTAAGCCCTTTCATGTAAAGACATCCGCAACTTGGACCAAAGTCAGGACCATGGGTCTCAAATTAGCATTTGAACAATGTGGTTGCCAAAAGAAAAGCAGTGACCTCAACTCTCTGTAGCCCTGGATAAGGCCCTGTTCTTGGGAGGACAGAAGAGAGCGTTTTCTCTGGAGTTAGGAACACTCACCGATGTAATCATTGGACTTGCCGATGTCATAGTCCCAGACCGAGATGTCCAGTGACTTCTTTGCCAGGTCACTGTGTTTGATGTCATAGAAAAACTCCTGGATACAACAGAGGAAGACATGTGAGTACAAGCCCTCTGAACCCACAGCATTGGGAGGTAAGAGGCAGGGTCCTGGAGGTCATGGGCCAAGGAGAGGAGCTTGAGCTGGCATTCTGGGAGCAAGGAGATCTTCCTGCTCCGATCCTCTGCCCAGGTCCAGTGATTCCCTTCCAACAAACACTCTATGTAACAAAGCACTGTCATCCTCTTTTCAGTGAATTCTCTGCTTGACATTGGGAAGGCTGGTGAAGTTTTTCTAATAGAGCTCAAGTTTCCTTGTAAGTAAATGGCCATGAACTCAGTCCTTCCCCTCTCGTAGCTTCTGAAGGGGCATCCCCTTTTTTATTGCGTAGGGATTAAAAGTAGTTGAAGTGGCCAGGCACAGTGGCTCACACCTATAAGCCCAGCACTTTGGGAGGCCGAGGTGGCAGATCATTTGAGGTCAGGAGTTCGAGATCAGCCTGGCAAATATAGTGAAATCCAGTCTTTACTAAAAATTCAAATCAGGAGTTCTGATCAGGAGTTCTGACCAACATGGTGAAACCCTATCTCTACTAAAAATATGAAAATTAGCCAGGCATGATGGTGGACACCTGTAATTGCAGCTATTTGGGAAGCTGAGGCAGGAGAATCACTTGAACCAGGGAGGTGGAGCTTGCAGTGAGCCGAGATCGTGCCACTGCACTCCAGCCTGGGCCACGGAGCAAGACTCTGTCTCAAAAATAAATAAATAAATAAATAAATAAATAAATAAATAAATAAATAAAGTTGAAGTGGACTGAGTATATATGTTCCCAGACAATCTGATTTTTTAAAAATATCTTTTCTGCCGGCCGGGTGCGGTGGCTCACGCCTGTAATCCCAGCACTTTGGAAGGCCAAGACGGGCGGATCACGAGGTCAGATTGAGACCATCCTGGCTAACGTAGTGAAACCCAGTCTCTACCAAAAATACAAAAAATTAGCTGGGCATGGTGGCGGGTGCCTGTAGTCCCAGCTACTCGGGAGGCTGAGGCAGGAGAATGGCGTGAACCTGGGAGGCGGAGCTTGCACTGAGCAGAGATAGCGCCACTGCACTTCAGCCTGGGCGACAAACAAGACTCCATCTCAAAAAAAAAAAATAGCTTTTCTGTCTAATTACAAAATTCATTTATGTTCACTGCTAAAACAAAGAAGAACCTCCCCCCACCAATTCCCTGTAACCCAACTACCCAAGAATAACCACTGTCAACATTCGCCCACATGTGTTCACAGTGATGTATAAATTTTTTGTTAATTAAGTAATGCTGAACATACAGTATTGTCACTTCCTTTTTCATTTACAACTTTGGGCAAAAACCAACTTAGCATATTCTCAAATATTTTTCAAATATTTTTCTACATCATTGTTTCAAATGGCTCCATTTAATGGCTATGTAGCTATGTGGCTGTGTGGCTGGGTGGCTGTGTGGCTCTGTGGCTCTGTGACTATGTGGCTCTGTGGCTGTGTGGCTGTGTTTTACAAAGCTCAAACTTATGGCTGTGTGGCTGTGTGGCCATGTGGCCATAACCTAAGCCCTAACAGTTGGGTATTTAAGTTATTTCCAATTTTTCACTATCATCAAAAATACCATAAAAGTCACCCTTGTAGCAGCTGGGTGTGGTGGCTCATGAGTATAATCCCAGCACTTTGAGAGGCCAAGGCTGGGTAGATCTCTTGAGGCCAGGAGTTCGAGACCAGCCTGGCAAACATAGTGAAATCCAGTCTTTACTAAAAATTCAAAAAATTAGCCAGCTGTGTGGTGCACACTTGTAATCCCAGCTACTTGGGAGTCTGAGGCAGGAGAATTGTTTGAGCCCAGAAGGTGGAGGTTGCAGTGAGCTGAGATCGCACCACTGCACTCCAACCTGGGTGACAGAGCGAGATCCTGTCTCAAAAAAAAAAAAAAAAAAAAAAAAAAATCACCCTTGTAGCTATGTCATCACATAGGTTTTTTAAAAAAGTAACCCTTGTAGCTAAATCATTATGTATGTTCATGATGACTTACTTAGAATAGATTCTGAGAAGTGAATGTTTGAGTTTGTAACATTTTAAGATGGAGAATAGTGGCTATACTGTGATACCATTTGTGTACAATAAGAAAGCTGGTTACACATATACTTACTTTGTATATGTATATACATTTCAGAAATTGATAATATATTTGCTTCATAAGAAACGAAGTAGGTGCCAACAAGGCTGGGGTAGGAGGGGGACTTTCATTGGATACCCCTTTGTGCTTTCTGAATTTTGAAATATGTGACTGCACTACCTATTCTCCAAATAAGTGGAATTTAACTTTTAACATCTGACAGTTTTGAAAGTGTTTTAGCAAACTTTCCTTCAGAGGTTTGCTTTATCTCCAGTAGTGTGTGGCTTTTCCCATATGCTCACCAATGCTGAGGACCAACATTGAAAAATAATTTTGCATCAGTTTGTTATGCGATATGGTGTCTGGTCTTGATTCACGGCTAGTGAGTTTATTCAGATTTCATGTTTTGTGGCTTACTCAGATTCCAGGAGAGTGTAGGGCAGGACAGCTACAAATGACTCCTTATTCAAAATCCATGATATGAGTTAGGAAATCAGGGGTTCAGCTGAAAGAGGGGCCTAGAGAGGAAGGCTGAGCTGACTGCTCAGTGATTATTCTGAGCTGTTTATACAGCACATTCTCCACGTGGGTGCATATGGGCATATGTTTTTCTTTTTCTTTTTTCTTTTTTTAAAGCAAACAATACTAAACCTACTGTGCTGTAACTTCCCTTTCCCACTTTGCAATATGTGATTAAAATCAATATTAGCCAGCTCTGCCCCAACATCAGATCTCAGGAGCAGGGCAGAGAAAGGAGATTCAGTGGGTAGAACAGCTCCCAGGGCTGCTCCAGGCAGGCATGGAGCATGAACATGGACTCATTCCTGCTCTGGGCATGGAGCGAGGCTCAGGGATGTGACTCTGGGCTCAGAGCTGGTGTCTCATGGCACTTTGAGACACTTGTCATGGCACTTCTTTGTCTTTATTTAGGTCTAGATCAGAATCATACATGTGGTTTAGATTAGAACTCATTTACTCTTCCACTCTTTCCTCCATTCAACCCTTCATTAATTTCACAGATATTTCTGGATCCCTACTGTCTGACAGGCTTGTCCACAGAAAAGTTAAATCCAGATTTCAACTGGATTTGGAAACTAGAGGGATGCACAGTGTCTGGAAACATAGAGGAAGCACATCTACAGGAGGTAATTCTTATGCTGAGTCCTGAAGGATGAGTAGGAGTTTTCCAGAGAGGAAGAGAGGGAGAGGACAGTCCAGGAAAAGGGAGCAGCAGGTGTGAAGAGACCTGCATGGAGGTGAGTGTCACTTGAGGAGGGGGTGTATAGATAAGGCAGGGATGGAGGTGAGTTTGAAAGGGCTTGATTGTCATGCTAAGAAATTCTAGAGCCATTGTTGAGTTATTGAAGCAAGGGGGTGACAAATTCAGATTTGTGTTTTACAAAGCTCAAACTTATGTGGCGGAGGTGCCAAGCACACAGAAATGAGTCAGGAGTCTACTGCAATCGTCCAGGCCTGAAATGTCAGGGTCTGAGGCAAGACAGCAGCAGTGAGAAGGGAAAGGAAGGAGCACATTCAATGGGTGTCCAAGCAGTGGTTTCAATAGGACTTGATGCACTGGACAGACACGAGGAGTGAAGGACAGGGCATTGTCAACGGGGTGGATGGTAAAGAGCATCACTGTACTGGTTTACTCCCCCGAATTTCAGTATTAGAGACTACTTGAATTGGTGAAGACGTTGGAGACGAGTTAGTTCAATCTCTTCACAAACACTGCTTCCTTCCTATGACATTCCTAATCTGTGGGCTTTTGTCTTAGGCTTGATTTCTTCCAGTGACAAGGAACTCATTCCTGCTTCTTTAGATAATTCAATCTGATCTATCACAGAAAGTGGTTTTTTTTTTTTTAAATGTGACTTACAACCTTCTAGTAGGAATCTGTGCCTCTCTAACACACAGCAAGTATCCCTGAGCATGATAAAGAATGGGGCAGCCTTACCTCATTGAATTCAGGATTCAAGGTTTTCTTTTTAATTTGAGTCTTGTGTTTGGCCTTCTTTCCCATGTCCGGTTTCAGCCAGCTGGGAGGAGACACAAATGCTATTATGGATGACGTTTAATGAATAAGAACAGCCTCTTGACCCCAAAGGCCCCTTCTTTATCAGGATGAATTGATGAATAAATCGGAAAGGGATCAACACTGATATGACCAATGTGCATTAGAGCATCTGCTTGGTACCTGGCACTTGACTGAACACCTTAGGCATATTTAATCCCCACATGCCCCTAGGCGGTAGAACTATAACCACTCAGTTTACAGACACAGAAAATGAGATCCAGAGAGGCTGAAGTGTGCCCTAGCTCACACAGCTGGGATTGAATCCGGATGTTACATCTAGAGTCTGCGTTCTTAGCATGCTCACTTTCTCCCCATAAATCGAATTGATGGTCATGCTGGTGGTGCCTGGCATTTTACCATCTATCCCACCTTTGGCTGCCCCCAATTCCTACAGAGATGCTGGGTATTGTATGCACAGAAAGGGGAAGATGCAAATCTAATTATTGTCACTCCACTTTCAAAACTATGTACTGGATTCCTTTTGAACTCAGGGGAGAGTTCAAAATCCTTCACGTGGCCTTAAGACCTTGCGTGTTGGGTTTCTGCTCCATCCCAGCCTAACCTTACGTCATCTTCCTCACCCCACTCCTTACTTCTCCTTTCCACCCAAGGGCCTTTGAGCAAACTGTTTCTTCTGCCTACAGGGCTCTTTTCCAGTAAGGCCCAATGTCTAGCACATAGTAGGTATTCAATCAATATATTCTGGCTGAGGCTAGGTATGATGGCTTGTGCCTGTAATCTCTGCACTTTAGGAGGCCAAAGTGGGAAGATCACTTGAGCCCAGGAGTTCCAGACCAGCCTGGGCAACATAGTGAGAACCTGTCTCTATAAAAAATAACAAAAATTATCTGGGCACAGTGCTGTATGCCTGCAGTCCCAGGTACTCAGAAGGCTGAGATGGAAGGATCTCTTGAGCCCCAGAGTTTGAGGCTGCAGTGAGCTATGATCACACCACTGCACTATAGCCTGGGTGGTAGAGTGAGACCTTGTCTCTTAAAAAAAAGAGAGAGAGAAAAAAAAACACAAACCAAACCAAACAAAATATTTCCTGGGTGAGTAAACACAATGGGCTAAACACTCCTAAGGGTTAAGACATTTGGATTCTGATTCAGGTTGTCACCGATGAGCAGCTTTAAACGTGAGCATAATTTTACTGTGCCTCTGTTTCTTGACCTGTAAAGAGGGCGAACATCTCATTCTCATCTACAGAAGTGGTTTTGAGGATTTTTTTTTTTTTTTTTTTTTTTTTTTTTTTGAGATGGAGTCTCACTCTGTCACCCAGGCTGGAGTGCAGTGGCGTGATCTCGGCTCACTGCAAGCTCCATCTCCCGGGTTCACGCCATTCTCCTGCCTCAGCCTCCCGAGCAGCTGGGACTACAGGCGCCTGCCACCACGCCCGGCTAATTTTTTGTATTTTTAGTAGAGACGGGGTTTCACCATGTTAGCCAGGATGGTCTCGATCTCCTGACCTCGTGATCCGCCCACCTCGGCCTCCCAAAGGGCTGGGATTACAGGCGTGAGCCACCGCACCCGGCCGAGGATAATTTTTAAGAAGAGACAAAAATGAGGAATTAAAAGTTACCAAAGAGCTAAGCAAAAATAATGGGAAGTTCTGCTTTTAAAAAATCTTTATTAGATCAGAAACTACTTAGCGGTCTCCCATTTCTTCGCCCATAACTGCACCCAGCAGGTCAGCTGCTTCACTGGTGACCACGGCAATTCCACTTCTTCTGGAAGGATTGGGTGGGTGGGGGGGGGGTGGTAGAGAGAATTATTTAAGAAAACCGATCTGCACATGGCTGACTGCTAATGGAGTGCTGGACAGCACCCCTCAAGCTCATTTCCTCTCTTGGGCCATATGAAGAAATAAAATCAAATTACTCTTAGAAACCAAACTTGTCCCTGACATGTGTGTTCTTTGTTAACTAGACCTTCATTCAAAGGAAATCTGAAAGACAGCCCACATGAATCTGTTCTTTGGCCATGGACTAAAGGGAAGTATTGCTTTCTGCTATCAGAGGCAGTGGAGGTGGGGGGAGTGTCTCCCAACTGGACAGAATATTAGTAAATACTATTTGCCATGACAGTGATGGTCATGCCAGGACAGTGATGGTGGTTTTTTATAACCATAATGGCAGGTATTTATTGAGCATATACTGTGTACCAGACCCCTTGAAAATCTACCTCTCAGCTTGCATTCTCCAATTGCAGGGGGTAAAATTGACGAACAAGCTACTGGGCTCTGCATTCATGATGTTCTTGCTGAAGCCACGCTTCCCACAAGCTATTCTTAGCCAATAACTGACCCTGGCAGGGACACTAGGCAGTCCCATTTCTGGGAAATGCAGGACTTCTCTGATGGGTGACTGTGCTCAAGGATTCTACATCACCTTGGATGAAACAGTGCAGCTTCCTTGGAGCTACACTGTAGCCTAAGATTGTTTCTACCACACTTCCTTCCTTCTCTGCTCCACAGGGATCACACCTGCAGCAAGATCTGTGGTCTCTATGGCTCCCCTCTGGATTCCTCCTTATCTCCTCTACAGGCATTTCCCCAACAAATCTCTTGTACAGCTTATCTTCTCTTGGTGTTTCCTTCTTGGAGGACCTGAACTAATACACAGTATTACTCCGTCCATTTTGCAGATGAGGACATTGAGGCCTAGAGATGTTAAGCCATGAGCCCCAGGTCACATGGCTAAAGCATACTGGAGACTCCATGCTCCATGGAGATCCATATCCACAGAAACATACATGTTGCTGCCCCAAGGCCAGCAGAATTCTACTGAGGTGCTAAACATTTCTGTACCAGGCTCAATTCTGGTTGCTTCCTTTGTGCTATCTCATTTGAGCCCTGAGCCCACTCTTGGAGATAAGTGGAACTCTTGTCTCTGTTTTACCAATGAAGAAACTGAGTGAGAAGCTAAGTAACTTGCTTAGAGTCCACAGCCAGCAACTGGCAGAGATGAGTTGGGCCTGATGGCGGACACAGCGGTGGCTCTGAGATTGCACTTGGCAGACCTCCAGCTACAGGAAGCATAACTGACCAAGACCCTGGGTGCAGTCCTTGGAAGTCCATGACATATTTGTGCCAACGCCATGCTCCCAGTCAATGACTGGGCCTGGCAGGGATGCTAAAGTCGGGCCACTCCTATGAGACACAGGACATGTCTGATGGCCAGTTTTGGCTTGAGGACTCCCTGGTGGCCTTATTGAACTTGTATCTGGAGTACTTCTCTCCAACTTCCCTACCTATTCCCCTCATCAGGTCAGACTTGCATTGTAGTCTAACATCTCTCCCTTTCTCCCCTGACTCCCCCCAGTCTTCCTGGAATGAGCATTTCCCCTGATAAGCCCCTTGTCTGCTTAATCCTATTTTGGCATCTTCTTCTCAGAGGATCTGGACTAACACAGATAACAGAGTCTTTTTATTCTCCGTGATTGAGATTACTGGAATAGACCCCAGATCGAAGGCATTTTTTTTTTTTCTGAGCATTTCCAGAATGAAACTGGAAAACGCCAGATGGCCTCTTTGGGGGTGGACATCTGAGCAGTGTGAGGGGTGTGCGGCCAACTCCTGGGAGCTACAAATGGGGCTACGACAGCTAATCAGCATCGTTGTAGAGCCATCAGCAGGCCCTCGAGAGGACAGAGTCACAAAACTTTGCATGTGGGCAAGTGACACACTAGTTTGACTGCCTGAGACTCCAGACCCACACACTTGCCAGTTCTAGGCATTTGTTTCACTGTGACCTTGGGCAGGTTCCTTGCCCTCTTTGGGTCTCAATGTACAACAATCCTGGAGAAACTCTCTGGTTCTCCTCTTCCAAGGATCTAGGACTCCTTCAGGGCCCACCTGTAGCCCAAAGGCATTGACTTACAGCTTGACAAATGGGTCTGAGTAGCCATTAGCGTCCATGGCAGCCAGGTGCACACAGCGTATGATACCCACAATGAGGCCTCCCTGCTGGGTGCTGTACATGAGAGAGACCAGGATCTTGCCACGCTCCTCGATGTCACCAACACGCTCCACCTGCTGCATTGGGGGAAAAGACAGTGTGGGCCTTGGAGGGGAGGGGCCAGGCAATGTGAATGGCGAGCATTAGGAAAGAACCTATGAAGGGCAGGCGGAGCTCCACCAGCTCTAGGGAGCCAGCACCAAGGACAGCAGATGGCCTAGCCTCCAAGGAGGAGCCAAAGGTGAAAGTCGGGGACCAGTCTCAGGCACATGGGGACCAATGGCTTCACTTTGACTTAGACATGGATGAACTCTGACTGTGAGCACAGATTAAACTTGCTCCTGGTCACTGATTGGCTTTGGCTCTAACCCAGGACTGACCCTTGACCCTGGCCCCAGACACATTCTTGCCTCTGATCTCAGACTCCCTTAACGCAACCAGTCTTCTTAGAGGGCAGTCCCTGGAGTCATATGAGGGACCCAGGCAGACAGCATGAAGGCTTAGTTCGGTTTCTACCAGGCACACAGCTCAAAGAATGCACCCACTCCAAGAAAGGAGTGGGCCATTGCTCTAGTCAGTAGAATTGTCTACAGAGCATCTGACAACAAGGCCAAAAACCTGGTGGGTATTCTAGGTATGAGAGAAAGGGGTTGCCCCCTCCTCAGAGGCTTAGGTGTGGAGAGGATGTCCCTTGTCTCATGCTCAAACAACTTGGGCAAAGGGTCTCTCTCAAAGCAAATCAACTCCAGGGTGGTTGCAAGAGAATGGGTGAGGAAGGGGCCAGGGAGGGAGAGAAGAGGAAGATGCTAGCCCAGCCCAGCACAGACCCTGACTGTGGCTTCAATTCCTGCTCAGTGCTCACCTCCTCCTCATAAAGGGCCATGCCTCGGGCTGACCCGGTGGTCCCAGCACGTTTCATCTGAAAAGAAGAAAACAAATAAAAGATAACATTGTCTATAGAGCTCATCTTCCTGCACAAGAAGGACCAGAAACCCCTCACACTTCTATTAGCATCCAGAGCCATGGAAGTGGGTTCTTAAGCTACTGTGGCCCTCCTGTGTTCTCCCTTTTGGCTGAAATTTATAAAACACAGACATATGGCAAGCTATGTGAATGTATAACAACCTATGATATAGGTTCTGTTACAATTCCAATTTTACAAATGAGGATCCTGAGGGTCCAAGTAGTTAAGCCCCTTATGCAAGGTTACACAGCCAGTAAGTATCAGAGCTCTCCACACACAAACAGAAAAGATTTCATTTTCTCTGGTTGAAGTGGCTCAGGGGTCTTGGGGTCTGACCCACCAGGTGCTTTTCCCCTTCATGGCCCCTGGGGCCCTTTTGCTGAACTCTAAGGTTCTGGGAAACAGAGTTAGAAAACCATTGGTTAAATCCAACCTCCCCACTTTGAAGAGGAGGAAACCTGAGGTCCAGAGGGGAGGAGCCCTCAGTGGGATATAATGGGGGAAGATGGTGGTGCAAGCGTTAAGGTTTAATGTCAAAGAGCAAAAGAAGATGATCAGTAGTGTTTTGCGGCTGCTGCAGCCCTCTGGCTGTCCTGCACCTTCATGTTTCTAGGGCTAGCTGCGTCCACCATAGCAAGACGGGCAAACCCAAAGGCTGATGACCCAGGCAAGGGCCTGGCCATTGTCCTGGTCAACTGGACTCATGGAGTTAGAGAAAGAAGAGAATCCTTAAGACCCAGCTGTCACCAGGCAAAAGCCCAGAAGAAATGCCTCGCTCCTAGGGATGTCTTTAAGTTGAGCCTGGAATTCAGTAGAAATCCTTCCTTGCAATTTTCCTTGTTGAGTCTTGTTCCTTTGCCTGAGTTATAAAACTATGGCATGGCATGCAGATACTCCATCCTCAGGCTGGCCATCTGGTGAGAAGATGCTGCAGGATTTCCCCTCCTGCACCCCATAGCTTCCCTGTGGAGAGCAGGCAGGCTGCTCAGAGAGACCAGGGGTGCTGGTGTTGTAGGAGAGCAGGGCTCTAGCCAGTGCCCAGAGACTTTGGAGACTTGCTACCCTCTCCGGGCCCAAGTTGGCCCACACTTAAGGCAAGGCAGCCTGAATTATGTCTAAAAATATAGATTGTTGAGTCCTACCCTACCCCACTAAAACAGAATCCCCATGGGGGACCCCCACAAATCTTAGTTTGTAAAGCTCTGGTTTTAAAATCCCCCGGTTAATTCTGAGGTGCAACCCCATTGCAGAACCTCATTTTGATCCCTGTTATTTTCCTCAAAGAGCAAGAATTACATCTGACAACAATGACAATTCTAATACTTCATATGTATCGTCACATTCAATCCTTAAAAGATCCTATGAGGTTAGCACCACAGTATCCCATTTTACAGATGAGACATCTGAGGCCCAGAGAAATTAAATAATTTGCCTCAGGTTACATCCTAAGTGGCAGAGCCAGAATTCACACCCGAGAGTCTGGCTGCAGAGCCCATACTCTTAAACTCTAGGCTATGCTGCCTCCTATTTATCTACATGGTGCTTTCTGACTTCATGACTGAGAGGTGGGTGAGGCAGCATTATTTCCTACACTAACAACTGTTAATTTATGAGTGCTTACTATGCACTAAGTTCTAGTTCAATTATGTTATTTTTTAAAACACAACCCTCCCAAGAGGCAGGTACTGTTATAACACCCACATTACAGACAAGAACACCGAGGCTTAGAGTGGTTCAGCCCCCTGGCCAAGGCCATAGAGCAGCAAGTGGCAGAGCTGGCTCTGAACCCAGGAATCCCACAATGCCCCTATCATGTTGTCCATCCAGTTTGGCCAAGAAAAACTCATGTTCAAAGTGATGCTGACACAGGGTTTGTGAAAGGCAGAGAGAGAATGCAGCCTGAGGTTGTGAGCTGGAATCTTGACTCTCCTCTGCAGACCTGCTGCAGTGCCTCTGCTACCCAATACCCTGTGGATCTATTTCCCCCAATTCAGACCCAGAGGAAGGCAGCTCCTCCAGTCTCCCCTCCTCCCATCAGATCCTCAGGGTAAAGTCACTCACAGGAATCACTCGCTCCAGGCAGATGTTGAAATTCTTCCTCTGGTTGGGCTTCAGTTTCTTGAGGGAGAATCTGGTCTCACCAATAAATTCATTGTGGCCAAATTTGTCCTCATCACAGACAGAGATCCTGCCACCAACACAAGGGGTAGAGAGAGAAACAGGAACAAATATTGAGATCCTGCTGTGTGCCAAGAGCCGCAGCTGATGCTGGTAAGGAATGTGTGATGTACATGGAAATAATATGATTTCCTATTTATTTATTACTGGGCCAAGTACCTTTAATTTCTTCTTTATTGCAGTATAACTGACATGCAGTAAAGCACATAAATTTAGTTTACAGCTTGATGAATTCTTGCATATGCATATACCCATGTAATTCCCACACAGGTCAAGATATAAAACATTCCAGAGACTGAAAGACCCTCAGGATCCTTTCTAGTCACTGCCTTTCTCAAAGATAGCCACTCTCTTGCCTCTGGCCACATGAAGTCATTTGTCTGGTTTTTGACCTTCATATAAATGGAATGATATAGACTCTTTTATGTTGGCTTTTCTTGCTCAAGATAATGTCTGTGAGATGCATCCATGCACAGGAAAACTTATCTTTTTTATCACTGCATAGTATTCCACTGTGTAAATATACCATAATAATTCTGCTGTTGATACAGGTTGTTTCTAGTTTTGAGTTATTATGAATAATGCTGCTATGGAATATTTATGTTCATGTCTTTTGGTATATACATGTACATATTTCTATTGAGTATTTTCCCAGGAGTAGGGTTGCTGGCCATGGACTAGGCATAAGTTTAGCTTCAGTAGAAACTTCAAAACAGTTTTCCAAGGCGGTTCCACCAATTATGTCCCTACCAGCAGTTTATAGAGGTTCTGGTCACTCTTTATTCCCTTTGACTTCAATTATGTTAGTCTCTAATTTTAGCCTTTCTGGATAGGTCATAGTATGTCACTGTAGTTTTAATTTACATTTCTCTGATGACCAAAAATTTGAGCCCCTTTTCATATACTTTATGGCCATTTGAGCATCCTCTTTTGCAAAGCCAGGCTAGGAACTTTTCTCATTTAATTTTTCCTCTTTCAAAACAACTACATTTACCATTTAGAGAAGATACTGGGGCTCAGAAAGATTAAATAACTTTTCCCTAATAAGAGGTGGTACCAGGGTTTGAATCCAGGTCTCCCTGAGTCCTATAGTAATAGATTGTCTTTTGTTATCTACCTTACACAGCATTGAGTAATAGTGGCACAAAATGGGCAGGTCATAAGAAATGTCCCTTAGGACAAGAGTCTCCAACTCCCAGGCCACAGACCAGTACCTGTCTGTGGCCTGTTAGAAACCCGGCTGCAAAGGAGGACGTGAGCAGAGGTGGGCAAGCACTACCGCTTCAGCTCCGCCTCCTGTCAGATCAGTGGCAGCACTAGATTCTTATAGAAGCATAAACCCTATTGTGCACTGCACATGTGAGGGATCTAGTTTGCACGCTCCTTATGAGAATCTAATGCCGGATGATCCAAGGTGGAACAGTTTCATCCTGTAACCTTCCTTCTCCCTACCCCAGTCCATGGAAAAACTGTCTTCAACAAAACTGTTCCCTGGTGCCGGAAAGATTGGGAACTGCTGCCATAGGAGACGAAAAGGACCAGTCATGGCATGATAATTTATCCTGACATATACTAAGAGAGGAAAGGACTTATTGTCCTCCAGTGGCATGGGAGGCATTCTTGGGGGACAGGAAGGGACTGTAAAGGTACCACACTCCTTGACCACCAACATTAGTTGAACAAATGTTCAAAGTCCTGGAGGGCCCGAACACCCTCGTAGCTGAGTCCTGCACTGTATAACACTGGAGAAGAAACTCGTCTCTACTGAACTGGTTGGGGCGTAAACAATATCATCCTTCTTCAGGGCAATGCATCTCCAAAGACATAAGAGAATAATCACTGCTTTTGACCCTGTCACACCACTTATAGGAATTTACCTCAAATATATAATAAGGCAAGTACAAAAATATTTAACTACAATGGTCCAAAAAACAGAAAGAATAAATGAGATCTAGTATTTGATAGCACAACCGGGTGACTATAGTCAATAATTTAATTGTACATTTAAAAATAGTGAAAAGAGTATAATTCAATTGTTTATAACACAGGGATAAATGCTTGAGGCGATTAAAAACCCGTTTATTTTAACCCATTTAAAAAAACTCATGAAATGCGATTATTACACATTGTATGCCTGTATCAAATTATCCTATATACCTCATGAATATTAATATATACGCCTACTATGTACCTACAAAAAACTTAGAAATATATTTAACTACAAAGATGTTTGTCACAATATTGTTCGTAACTATGAAGAAAGCAGAAATAACAAATACTGTACAATAGAGGAACTGCTTAAGAAAATTATGAAATAACCATCAAATGTAATAGTGTACATTAGAGAAAGTGTTGTACTTAGTCATTAGGGAAATCTGAAACCACAACGTAACACCAGTGCACACCTACCAGAAAGGCCAAAATGAAAAAGTGTTGATGAGGCTGTGAAGCAACTGGAACTCCCATGCATGGCTGAAGGGAGTGCACACTGGCACAGCCACTATGGAAAACTGGAAGTTACTACTAAAGCTGGACATACACATATCTAATGGCTCAATCATTACACTTCTAGGTATATATGCAACGGAAATGAGTGCACCTGTGTACCTAGAAACAGCTACTAGAATGTTCCTAGCAGCACTATTTGTAATAGCCCCAAACTAGAAACCACCCAAATAGATCAACAGTAAACCGGATAAATAAAACTGCGTTATATTCATGCAATAAAATACTAAATAGCAACAAGAACAATCTACAACTACACACAACTTAGCTGAATACACAGGTAGAATGTTAAATGAAAGAATATAGATACAAAAGAGCAACGCAATACAATTTCATTTATATAAAGTACAAAAGCAGACAAAATTAACTTGTTCTGTTAGATGTTAGGATACTGAATACCCCAGGGGAGTATTCAATAGGAAGGGGCCACAGTGGGGGCTTCTGCAGCCTAGGAATGTTCCGTTCCTTAAACCCAGTATGTTCACTATTGTGAGAATTCATCAATCTGTGCACTTATTATATGTGCATTATGCTAAATGAATGTTATGCCACAACAAAAATATTTACTTAGAATAATGTTGCAGCCAATTTGGAAAGCAGTTTGCATGTCTTGTAAAACTGTTTTGAAAAAATCACATATCCCATGATCCAGTAATAATTCTCTTTGGTTTCTGTCCTAAGGAAACACTCATATGTACACAAGGGAGAATGAAGTTGCTCATTGCAACTTTGTTTGTAGCGGAGAAAAGCTGGAAACAATTTAAATGCCCACATGTAGGGAATTGGCTAAATAAACTGGTAAACATTTACATAAAAATTTAAAACATGCCAAATAATACTGTACATTGTTTATAGATACATAATTATGAAGTATAAGACATACTTGAGAATGATACCCCAATAATTCAGGATGGTGTTTAGCTCTTGGGAGAGAAGGAAGAGGACAGGACAGGGTGGGATATAGAATATACAAAAGGAGCTTCAACTTGCATAGGAGTGCTTTATTTCTTTAAAAAGATAGCTGATGCAAACACAGCAAAATAGCAAGATTTTTAACAGATCAAGTATTGGGTGGGTTCATGGATGTTTGTTTTAGTATATGCTACACTTTTCTATTCATCTGTAATATTTAAGAATAAGGACATTTTAAAAAATCTGTGATAAATTAATTCTGTAGAATATTCTGAGGCAGTTAAAAATTAGGTAGATTTAAACGTTTTTTCACGGCTATAACACCAAGATCTATTGTTAAGAATAAAAGGCAAGTTCCATATATATGTATATCCATTACTTCTAATGGCAAAAACTGCAATTACTTTCACACCAGCCTAATAATTCAACATTGTAGAAGAATATGAAATGGTATCAATGTATTCTTAAGTGATACAGATATATTAATGGGATGATTACTGGGATGTAATAAACATTTTTATAAGCACTCAATTTTATTAGGAAAAAACTTTCACATACACACACACACATGCACCCACCCCCCACACACACCCTGAATGAACAGATACCAAGATGTTAACAGTGAACAGTTTCAACTTACCTGTATTTTCCAAAATTTCTACCAAAAATATATATCATTTTTTGGTAAAAGTAAACAAGCAAGAAAAAAATAAACTATGCAGAGACCTTTTTAGAGTGAGGCCCTGAGGGCCTCACCCCAAGTCTCAGTTCCGCCCACCCTGAGTCTCCCCTTCACCTCCCTCTCTGCCCTCTGCCTGGCAGGTACCTGAGGGTCTTCCTTTGCATGTCCTCATCGGTGATGCCGTGATAGACGAGGGTCTCATTCCAGACGGGGTTCCGGGTATTCCGCAGAGTTTTTGTACGAAGCTTGTTGGACTAGAGCCCCAGAGAGATGGATAGAGACACCTACCTCAGTGGGGAGCCAGTTCTGGAACCCCATCGTTTGGGCTGACATGGGGTGGGTGGGTGGTTTTCCCCATAGGAGTGTCCAGGGGCTTAGTTATTCCCAAATGCATGTTCTCAGGGAGTGGGGGACATCCTCTAGGATCATGGCCACAGAAAAATGGATCAATGCTTGACACTGGGTCCCCTCTCCCTCCATGCACTGAGCCTCGTCCTTGAACTTTCCCTTAAGAAAGCAGAGACATCTTCCTTTGAGAAGAAATCATTTATAGGTCAGGGAGTCAGAAACGAGAGTCACCCATTCCCATTTAGGCAGGGGATATTGGGATGGCTCTCTCTGTTCCCCCCAAATAGTACCCTTCATGCCTAAAATTCCTTAGAGGGGCCAACAGTTTTCATTTTACTCTGAGACAGAGAAGGCTAGAAATGCAACTATGCCCAGAAGAGGTGGGCTGGTGACAAATCTCATTCATGCTAACATGCAAATGATTCACATTAGATTCTTCAGCAAAGCAGCTTTGGCTGTTAGGAGTGGGTAAAGGAGGGCATCTAGAGGAGAAGCAAACATCACTGGGGAGTGAGGAGGAGCAGGGGCCAAACACTTCATCATTTGACCATGGCCAGGTGACGAACTGTCTTTCCTTGATCCAAAGAAGTGTGAGACAAAGTGTGTGTGTGTGTGTTGAGGGTGGGGGGCGGTGTGCACGTGCGTACATGTGTCCTCTTTTGTCTCATGGAGCATTTGGTACGTGCAGGGGTATTTAATAGGCATTTTCTGAAGATCATTTGACAGATGTACTGTCACCTTTGCCTTTAGGACGTCTATGTCAAATTAACACAAAGCACAAAACAAAACCCAGGCAGCCACACTTCCATTTCCAGCCATGTACTCTGGGTGGGCCAATCCCCAGAGAGGAGAATTCACCCCAGAGCAAAGCAATGCTCAGCCGGTGAGCTGGAGGGGAGAGAAGGGTGGGAGGGCCAGGGCTTCAGAGAATATTCTCCGAAGGGCTTAGTCCTGAAATGTGGAGAGAGTGGCTCATTTCTATTGAGAGATGAGAAGTGTGTGGTTGGGGGTATAAAATGTGTGGGGGAGGTGAGCCAGACCCAGCAGTGGGAGAGCTGCTGAAGGTGTTCAAGCAGATGAAGGGCATCATCAGGGCATCTGCTTCTCTTCTGGCATTGGCAGCTCCCCAGATCCCAGGTTTCTGAGTTGGAGAAATGGGCAGAGCCCCTGCCCAAGGGAGAATGACCCCTGGAACATACTTTACTTGCTCTGCAATGGCTTTGCTACTCACAGGATGAGGTGGGGTTGGGGATTTGGGGCAGATAAGGGCTATTTTAGGCTCTGAGCTGAGAACCCTGGGTATCTGCCAGGGCCCATGCACCCGGTTTGCAGAGAAGCCCAGGCCATATGGTACCTTGCTGGCTCCCGGCAGGAGGTGCAGCTTAACGTAGGGATCAGCCAAGCCATTTGAATCCATGGGCTTCAGGCCCTGCAAAAGAAGGAGGCAATAGTGTGAGGGCCTCAGGAGGGCCCAGTGCTCAGCTGTCATCGGCAATGGACATAGCCCCCTGGCATCTGTCCTGCCTGTTGGTCCACCCTGTGTGCTTCCTTCTCCAAAGAGAGAGAAGGGAAATGCAGTATCATGGAAAGAGTGCTGGGACAGGAGACAGGGTTTCAAACCTGGCCATGTCACTTCCTGGCTATGTGACCTTAGGCAAGTTTCTTAACCTATCTGAGCCTCAGTTTCCCCACCTGTCAAATGGGGATGAGAATAGTACCTGCTTCATAAGGTGGTGAGATTTAAATGCAATTCCACCTGCAAAGTGCTAGCATATGATATACACTGGATCAAGGCTGGATTGTTATTGCTAGGATGGGAGGAGATGTCCCAGAAGAGTAAAGGCAAGGTCAGGGGAAGGAGGAGACTCCTACATTCTGGCCCTGACCCCTGCATTATCTTCTGAAACTTCAGTGTCTCCATCCATCAGGGCTGGGATGAGGCTCAGATGAGATACTATAAGGAAGTTTGGGGTAGGTAGGAATTAAGTTGATTTGTTAAAATGAGCAATCTCCAAATTCCTGGGGCTTAGACATACTCTGTCCATCCTCTACGTTCAGACCAGGCAGATGTCGCACCTCTGGGGTCCTGTCATCCCACTGCACAGCACTTATACCATGCACAATTGACCATGAACAACACGGGTGTGAACTGTGTGGGTCCACTTACATGACAATTTTCTTCCACCTCTGCCACCCCTGAGACAGCAAGACCAACCCCTCCTCTTCCTCGTCCTCCTCAGCCTACTAACATGAAGACCATGAGGATGAAGACCTTCATGGTGATCCCCTTCCACTTAATGAATAGTAAATACATTTTCTCTTCCTTAGGATGTTCTCAATCAATGTTGAATTTTCTTTCTGCTAGCTTACTTTATTGTAAGAATATAGTACATAATACCTAAAGTATACAAAAGATGTGTTCACTGATTGTTTATGTTGTCAGAAAGGCTTCCAGGCAACAGTAGGCTAGTAGTAGTTAAGTTTTTAGGGAATCAAAAGTTATACCATAGATTTTCAGCTGCACAGGGATTAACTGAACTCCCACATTGTTCAAGGTCAACTGTATTGTGTCCAGTGATCTTGGATCTTGTTTCCCCACTTGTTCAATGGGGCTGGCAGCAACTCCTGCTTCATGGGGCTCTTAGAGGATTAAATGAGATCTTGCTGTAAAGATCAGCTCCATCCCTTATTAGCTGTGTGACCTCAGGCTTTAACTTCCTAGACCTGTTTCCCCATCTGTACAATGGGGCTATTAAGAATCCCTACCTCAGAAGTTTCTATGAAAAGGAAACAAAATAATGTATGCACTTACTTCACTGCGTTATTGGCAGGGGTGGAGGGGCAGTGTTAAGTGCATCTAAGTGTTTGCCATAGTGACAATAAATAGGTGTCCAATAAATGCTGATGCATACTTGGTGCCCAATAAATGCCGATATATTATAGGTGCCCAATAAATGCTGCTACATAACAGGTGTCCAATAAATGCTGATACATAATCGGTACTCAATAAAGAAGTGACTTGGGCAAAGTAATGTGTTGGTCTAGGAGTTATGTTAAGCATTTTGTACCTCATTTATCATTCAAATTGAGACATTTTAAGAGTGAAAAAGGAAGCACTTAATTATTATGGCAAGGCAACAGGCACAGAAGGGAACTGTCCTGGAAAAACTGGAACATGTGCCCACCACTATCCTTATGGGAGAGACACTACTATTATCCCTGATTTACAAATAGGCACACTGAGACACAGAGGGATTAAGTCACTTCCCCCAAGTCACACAGCTAGGAATGGTCAGGGCTGGTATCTGAACCCAAGAAGCCTGGTTCCTGAGCCCCTGCTTGTTTTTCTGTGTGGCCCAGGCTTGGGGCTTTGCAGGGGAGGGGTGCAATCCTAGTCAATTACTTTCTGGGGTTTGCACTGACTTCACCCAGCTTCTTCCCCTGGGGTCTGGAATCAAGTCAGCTCACTCCTCTGGAGCCTGCAGCAAGGCTGTCCCGCCCCCTTGGAAGCCCATTTTAGTGTCCCTGTGTCTCGACTGCTGCTCCAGTGTGACAGCCGCTTCAGCAGAAAGGGGCCTCAGGCAGACACAGAGATGAGGCCGTTCCATGGATATGTCAGCTGTCGAGCCAGGCTGTCATCTCCTCCCGGGCAGAACCTCCACCATCCCCTCCAGAGACACTGCTGGCCCAGGCAGATAGAGGCTGACTCTGCCCTTGAAGCCTGGCTACATGTACTCCCAGGAAGTGGCTGCAGATAAGTGAAACCCCTCTGGGACCATCCCTGGAGGAGGAAGGCCTCCCAGAAAGGAATTCGCCTAATTACTGTGACTCTTCTCATCACCGTCACTATCATCGATAGACAAACAACAGGAGACAGGCCTGGTTACCCATCCCCATCTGAGTCTCCTAGCCATGCCAGAGCATCCTGAGAGGTCCCCTGCTTGGTCCCCATCACCCACCTTGGCCTTAATGATGGTGCACTGCAGGGAGCTGTTGTCCTGGTCGTAGAGAAGGCTGAATTCCAGGGCACCCAGCGTGGCTGAAGGGGGCAGAGACAGGAACCAAGATAACGAACATTCAGTCACTCAGCAAACATTTCCTGAGCACTTACTGTGTGCCCAGGCTGGGCTATGAATTGAGACTACAGAAGAGAGGAAAACTCAGTTTTTGCTGTGAGTACCTCATCTTGGTAGACCCTGCACTACCTTAGAGCGCTCAGGACATCTGTGATCATTTCATCATCTGTGCACTTGCCTAGGTAATACCTTTCTGTCCTGATAGATTGAGAACCCCATGAGGGCAATAGTTGGGATTATCTTGTTGACTGCTATGTTCAACACACGGCCCATAGTCGTAGGTGCTCACTTATTTGCTGAAGGAATAAATGAGTCTCAGCATTTGCTGTTCCCTCTGCCTGGAATGCTCTCCCTCTAGATCCTTACATGGCTTTCTCAGCTTAAAGGTCACCCCCTCAGAGAAGCCCTCCTTGATCACTCTCTAAAGTAGCTACCATCGTAGTCACTCAATGTATTTTATTTCCTTTATGGTGCTCTGTCTCCACTCGAAATGCATTCATTGGTATGTTAACTGTCTCTCTTCACTTGAATGTAAGCTTCAGGAGAATAGCTGGCATGTCTATCTTTTTATTTTCCCATGATATCCCCAGCATCTAGAACAGTTTGAGGCACTTAGTACATGCTCAATAAACCCTTGTCAAATATAGAGATGAGTGAGTATGTGAAGAGTACAGGGTATGGAGACAGGTTTGTAATAAACTACTGGGATAAGTTAAAAACAGGGACAGACATGAGGCTAAGAGGACTCATCTATGCTTGGTGGGTTGGGGACATTTAAGGCTGATGGAAGGAGCAGTAGCCAGTTTTCCAGGGAAAGACCAGGATGAGGGAAAGCAGAAGGGTGCATAGACAGGGCATTTTCAGAGCAGAACCAGCCTGTGGCTGACAAGGTGGGTGGACTCCTCTCACTTCTTTTTCCTGAGACCACAGACCCATGACCCATGGGAGAGCACAGGGCACGAAGGGGGACAGCTGATCTTCCATGCAGGCCTGGCCTCTGATCTGCTACAGCTGCGTGATTGGCCACCAGCCCCTCCTTGCACTGACTGGATGTGCTTGGACAAGTCCCTCAACCTCTCGGAGCCTTATCTCTCAATCTGTAAAATGGGAGTCATAAAAGCAACTATGCCCAGGCTCGTAGGGAAGATTAAATGGGCAAATGCGCAGAGTACACTCAGAATAGTGCCCAGCACAAAACGAGTGCCCAACACGTGTTGGCTTTTATTACCTCTGATGTCCATAACGCATAATAACAATTCCTCGTGTGTGTTTAGGCTTATGTAATAACGATTTCCATTTTATGAAGCACCTTCCAAGAAGGTATCTCGGTTTATCTGTCCCTTAGCCCAGGGGGAGGTGGTGCTGTGCTTTTCATCTTACAGTGAGGAGAAATGACATGGCAGGTCAAGGCCATGTTGCTGGTCACAGCCTTTGATCTGGTCCTTCTGTGTGGATCCAGTTTTTCCACTTGATCAGAAACAACTAGTAATGTCCCTACCTACCAACATATATTGGATGCAGACACTTGCCAGTTCTGCCTCCCTCCAGCTCACAAAGGCTGCCCCAGGCACACCGGGTGGGGGTGGGGGTGTTGAGGGGAAATGTTACTGGTGTGTGTGTGTGTGTGTGTGTGTCTGTGTGCATCCCTGAGACTTGGGGCCTGGTTGGGATAAGTACACTGTAGGCATTTTAAAAGGATGCAAAAGAAAATGCCCAGTAAATTTGAAATAATGATTAATAAATTACTTTCAGAAGATACACATTAAAGAGTTTTAAAAACTGTTAAAATATGCATTCACACCTAGGACCAAAACTACTGAGTTATATAATAATCCTGTGTTTAACATCTTGAGGAACTAGTAGACTGAACATCGAGAATATAGTTAATGCCACCGATTGAGGTCTTTAAAATGATTTAAATGGTACCATTGATGTTATTTGTATTTCACCACAATAAAAAATACATGTAGCACTTAATCTTTAGGAAGCTGATATTTTGTGAATTTAGAAACACAAATCTGCACTTCTATCACTTGGTTAATATGTTTATTAGGTCTGGCATCTTAGGGGTGTGGGGATAGACAGGGCTGTCCCTGAGCCATTCCTGTTTTTCTGGGCTTGGCTTCTGAAGTGATTTTTCCAAGATACCTCTCCCTTAGGCACCACCTACTTGCTTCATCCGAATCGTAGCTGTTGGCTTCCTCCTCCTCCTCTTCTGGGGGCGGCGGCTGGCGGGCTGCGGCAGGCTGGGGGGCAGCTGCAGATGCTTGGGAATAGGGCCCGGAGGGGTGGCTCATCCGGTCCTCTCTGGCTCCAACGGCTGGGTAGCCCCCAACTCCCCCTGTTCTCTCCTCTCGGGGTGGGGCAGCCGTCCCGGGGTCGCTCGGAGCCACCTCTGCAGGGAGATAAGGACAGGAAACATGAAGCTGAGTCCCTGTTTCATAACAGCAGCACCTAGGGACATTTTCAAAAGATGCGGATTCCCGGCTCCAACCAGAATCGGTGGACATGCAGTGGGGCCTTGGGATCTGTGTTTGACAATAAGCCCCTCAGGCTGATTCAGATGCAGGCAAAACAGACCTCGTGGGGGTACAAATCAATGGTGTGGACTCTGGAGCCCAGACAGCCTGGGTTTGAATCTTGGCCGTGTGACCTGCAGCAAATTACTTAGTGTCTCTGAGCCTCAGTTTCTTTATCTGTAAAATGGAAATTACAATATCTGAAGCTCCTCAAATAATAGTATTTTTTTTAATGAACGAATATAAGTGCAGCACTTAAAACAGTGCCTGGTGCCTGAGAAAGAAAAAAGTGTCTTGTAGCTATGACTGATACATATGATGGCGATGCATATCGATGATATATGTTAACAGTAATCACTGTCGCTCAGTGTGGGCTTAGTATATTCCAGGCAACCCACCAAGGTTTTCTACGTATTCGTTTGTTTAAACCCCCCAACAATTCTGTGAGGTAAGTCCTAGTATTATTCCCATTTTATAAATAAGGAAACTGAGGCTCAGGGAAGCTAAGTAACTTGTCCAAAGTCACACAGCCAGGAAGTGAAGGGGCAGGGATTTGAACCCAGGTAGTCTATGCTCTAAACTATACATGTTGGCATTTCTATCTAGCTAATCTTAGTACGGACTATCTAGAGTTTTAGACTCGGCGGCTTGTTCAGATCTCATCCAACAGGTCTCAGGGTACAGGCTGAGTCAAGTTCTGCAGCTGCCTGCTCTCTCTCAGGGAGGTAGGGGAGAGGTGGCCACTTGGGCAGGTATGGGAGGAAGCAGATACTCGCCTGGCTTCTGATCTGGAAAGCGTCCTGCTGGCCCAGGACCCGTTCTGCTGCCTCCTGGGGTCCCTGAGCAGAGAGAAGAGAGAAAGAGAGATGCAGCAGAGGGGGTGGCATCATTTGGGGGTTCACCTTTTTCTTTTCATTTCACAGGGGTGGACACAGGCCCGAAGGCAGAAAGGTACCCGAGGCTGCAGGAACAGTCCCACCGGGAGGGGAGCTTTTGGATTTAGAAAGGCCTGGATCCAAGCCCCGGTGCTGTGGGAACTTCCTGAGCCTTGACTTGCTGCTCTGTGAAATGGGGGTGTTGGTCTTTGAGGTGGGAAACACTGGTGAATGAGGCGCCATCACTTTCTGCACTGGGTGGGTAAGATGCTCCCCGCCTCCTCCTCCTGCTCCCTGCCCAGCTTCTTGACCCAGGGGATTACTCGTTCTAAGGGTCTTAGAAGAGTTTAGGATTTAGTTGTGGCTGCAGCTTTGCAGAAAACCCAGCATGCTTTGCAAGCTGGTAGAGGGGTCACAGCCCAGTGACAGCCTGGGCAGGTGCTAGCAGGCAAGTGGCAGGTACCTGGCTGCCCAGGCTGAGGTGGTGCTGGGCTCTGCACTGAGCCTGGGGCAGGTCTGGAGGCCTGGACTGAGTTGGCCCGTCTCAAACCTGCAGAGGAAAAAAGAGAAAACAGCCATTGTGTGTCACACACACACACAGCAGAAAGTAGCTTGAGACTGCTCAGCTGGTGTGGGGTGAGCCCCTTGGACTTTCGCTGGAGGCAGCTCCTCACTCGCTCAGCACTTTCTGACTCTTCTGCCTTCGGTGTGTTCTTTCCTCTCAATCCTCAGACTCTGGTGAGTCCCAGCAGCAGCACAGATGTTAAAAAGCATAGGTTCTATAATCCTCCTTCCACTTGTGTGACCTTGCTCAAGTGACCTGTCCTCTCTGGGCCTCAGTTTCCTCACCTGGTATATGGAGATAATCACTTAGCTGATAGAGCTGTGGGGAAGATACAATGATACAAACAGGCAATGCTCAGAACAGTACTTGGCATGTACTAAAGACTCGACACATGTCAGGTGGTGAGATTATTTTATTATTATTGAAAGAATGTGTCTCTATCTTCATATGGACTTGGCTTTGCCTTCCTGCTGTTTCCTATATGGGCTGTGTGACCTTGGGCTGGTCACTCACTCTCTCTGAACCTTAGATGCCCCATGGAGGCAACAGTTCCACTTAACTCATAATAGTAATGAATTAACATTTATTTAGTGCTTGCCATATGCCAGGAACTTTACATATAAGAACTTCTTTAATTTCTACACTAATAACCACTAATAACCTTATGGGATGGGGCCTTATTGTCTCCATTTTACAGATGGGGAAACTGAGGTGCAGAGAAGTTACTGAGCTCATCTAATGTCTCTTGGCTGGTTAGTGCAGAGCCAGGGTTTGAATGCTGGCAGTTGGTCTCTGGAGTCTGTGCCAGAGACCCTCACATGCTGTTGCTTCCCAGAGAGGGACTGAATGGAATAATGCGTGCAGCAGCTTCTGGTACCCAGAAGGTGTGATGTTCTGGGAAGAAAGCCCTGCCTTCTCTTACTTCACGGGGCTAGATGCCGTCTTTCCTGAATCCAGCACTTTTGGCTGGATGGATGCTTGAATACACATAACAGAGGGTGCTTTACCACCTCTACCTGGGAGCTTATGAGTCACCAAGTCCTGTCCCAGGTTCCTACATTAGCACTGCCATTTGTTTGTTCATTTGAGGCCTCGTTCATTTGTTCGTTCATTCATTCACTCATTCATTCATTCATTCAACAAGCATCCATTGGGTATCTACCAAGTGCCAATCCCTGGGCTAAGATGGACAAAACACCATCTTATACCCTCCAGGAGTGCACAGCCCAGTCACAGGAAGGAGACAGACACTGAAATGATGAGTTTATGAGGCAACAATAGCCAACAGTCATTGAGTTCTTCAAATGCACCCCTCATGGGGTACCTGAACCATCACCCCATGGAAGCTTCACAACTCAATGCCATGCATGGTATTGTGTTTCCCACTTTGCAGTTGAGGTAGTGGGGGTTAAATATGCCCAAGGTCACATAACCAGGAAGCCCCTAAGGTAGGACTTCTGTCCAAGTCTATCTCAGATCTTGTTGAATGTATAAATGACACCTGAAGTCCATCAACAATAGAATAAGCTACTCTAAGAGGAAAGGAGTCCCCCCTTACAGAGAGTATGTGGGTGATCATACTTTCAGAATCCTCTGAAGGGATTTCCACACTGTGTGTGAGGGAGGACCCTGAGATTCCAGGATTAAGCCCTGGAACAAGAGAGTTTTACTGATAATTTGTTTTACTGAGCTGCTCTCAGTCCCTCAAGTGGAACTTATAACAGACCAGCTAGGAGCATTGGCTCTGCACATGAACTGCCTGGGTTAAACACCAGCCCTGCTATTACTTTTATGTGAGCTTGAGATTGTTTTAGCCTCTCTTTGCTGCATCTATTATGTGAAGACGACTACAATAGTACCTATCCAAAAAGAGTTGTTGATTGGATCAATATGGCTCATGCAAAGGGTTTAATCACATACGTGGCAGAGAGTAGATGCTCAATAAGTTTAAGTTGCTATTATGATTATTAATTCAAATATGGAAGCACTTGAGAGCCTATAATCAACTAGGAATCTTAGTATAGGCTGGAAAATGATGGGAAGGAGATAAAATTATGGTAGATGCTCCAAATATTTGGAAACATAATAAATTAATGGAGAGAGACATGTCCCTGGTATTATGAGGGAAAGAGATTCAGGCTATAATGCTTTAGACAGTGGTAAGTCCTGCATTAGGGCTGCATCTCACTACCCTGGGAGCTCAGAGAAGGTAGCAGCTAACCCAGCTCAAGGTGGAGCAGGTGCATGCTAGAAGCTAGACCGGGGGAACATTTACATTGACTCCTGAGGGACAGGGGATTCAAATCCAGTTCAGAAATGTCCTATGACCATCTTTGTCTTCAGAAGACAAAATAATATTGACGCTAAAAGCAGGATTTGATATGCAGAAATTAACTCGAAATGGATCAAAGACCCAAACATAAGGGCTAAAACTATAAAACTCTTCAAAGAAAACATAAAGGAACTTCTTCAGGATCTTAGATTAGGCAATGATTTCTTAGATACGACACTAAAAACATAGGCAAGAAAAGAAAAAAAAAGATAAACCGTGCTTCATCAAAATAAAAGTTTTCTGTGCATCAAATGACACTATAAAAGAGTGAAAAAACAACCCATGAAATAAGAGAAAAATGTGTAAATTATATATCTGATAAGATATTAATATCCAGAATACATAAAGAACTTCTATGACTCAACAACAAAAGACAAACTATCCAATTTAAAATGTGTTCAAAGGACTTGAATAGCTGTCTCTCCAAGGCAAATACACAAATGTCCAAAAGCACATGAAAAGATGCTCAACATCACTAATCACGAGGGAAATGCAAGTCAAAACCACAAGGAGATGCCACTTCACACCCATTGGGATGACTATTATTAAAAAGAAAAACAAAACCCAGAGAACAACAGATATTGATGAGGACATGAAGAAATGAGAACTGTTGTGCATTGTTGGTGGGAATCTAAAAATGTCTCAGCCGCCATGGAAAATGGTATGGTGGTTCCTCAAAAAATTAAACACAGAATTACCATATGATCCAGCAACTTCACTTCTAGGTATATACTCAGAAGAATGGAATGCAATAGATATTTGTATGTCAGGCACACATTGACATCATTTACAACAACTAAAAGGTTGAAACAACCCAAACTTCCATTGATGGGTGAATGGATAAACAAAATGTAGTATATATAATGTATGTATATATATACACACACTATGTATATGTATATATACATGCATACACATATATACCACTATATATAGTATATGTACTGTATGTATATACACTATATGTATATAATAGACAACATATACTATATATTGTATATTATATTATATATTATATATACTGTGTTTCTATATATTCTATTGTATATATGTATACTATATTATGTGTGTCTATCTGTATACTATATAAATACACAATAGAATATTATGTATTCTTAATTTATGCCCAGTGTTCCATTATTGGAATGCTAAACTTGTAGGAGTTATTTATATTCTACTGCTCAAAGTCGCCGTCAAGGTCTGATTTTTTACAAAAAAAAAAAATTGCAACCTCCAGCATAAATGGGTTAAAGAGGAAAGAAATTCTGACACATGCTGCAACACGGATGAACCTTGAAAACATTATGCTAGGTGAAATAAGCCAGTCATGAAAGGACAAATTCTGTATGCTTCTACTGATACGCAGTACCTAGAGTAGTTAAAACCATAGATACAGAATCAAGAATAGTGGTTACCAGGGGCTGGGCAGAGAGAAGAGTGTGGAATTATTATTTAATGGATACAAAGTTTCAATTTGTAATGACAAAAAAGTTCTGCAGATGCATAGTGGCATGGCTGTGAACCATGTGAATGTACTTTACACCACTGAATTGTACACATGAAAATGATTAAAATGGTAGATTTTATGTTATATATATTTTACAACAATCAAAAAATAATTTTAAAAGGCATTGCCAAAAGAAATTTAACCTCTGGAAGAGAAAATAAAAAGTACAGGCTTTGATGTTGGACATATATGGAATTAATTCTCATTGTAACCAGTTATCAGCTGTGTGACCTAGGGCAAGTGGCTTCACCTCTCTGAGGCTCAGTTTTTCCATTCTGTAAAATGTGAATAACAGAAGTCTCATGTGGATTTTCGAGTTGTGGCAAACATTAAATGAGACAATATATGTAAAAGAACTTGAAATGGCATTTGGCACATAGTAAACACTCTATAAATATTTCATGATGTTGAGGATCTGAGAAATTCCTTTCTCTGTTCATCTAAACCATAGGTTCATTGTTGGGGGAGGTCTGGGTAGATGATGAAGCACAAGGTATGTGCCCAGCTCTGTTGCCAATAAGAGGAAGTGAAGTGCTAAGATCCAAACACACAATTCAGGAAGAGAAGACCAGACGTCAACATGGGACCTAAATATTCAGCCAATCTGACTTAGACCCAGACGCAGCCCCTTCCTGCAAAAGAAATGAAGCTGCTTTGAGGTCTCAGACAAGGAGCTATGGAACAAAGATGTTTCACTATGGTAGACATTTCCTTCAAAGTCCTGTGCTCAGTGACTCCCACCAATGGGCACTCTTGCCAAATAAACCCACCATGAGTGAGGCCAGAAATGCGAGGTACCCAATACGAGTGCCTGTCAGTGACATCCTGGCCATGCTGACCTATGCCATATGCCCAGACAGCAAAGGCCATTGCCAAGGGTAGACTTGGAGAGATCTTTGCGAGTGAAGCATCCTTACTTTGTTCAAAGCCTAGGGGCATTTTTCCCCCAGGTTTTTTGGTTTTTTTTTTTTGTTTGTTTTTTGTTTTTTTTTTTGAGGCGGGGACAAAAAAAAATCATGTTTTCTGACATATAGTATTACATCAAGAAAAGGATCTAACCAAAATTATGGATGTCTAGAGCCAGAATTGTTTCTGAATCCTGTCTTTCCTCTACCGTAGACTAGAACCAGTATCTAGAATAGAACATGGCACACAGTAGGTACTCAGTAAGTGCTGCCTAAGTAAATGAATAAAAACACATTCCCCCTCATTCTTTTTGAGTCTCCCTATCCAGAGAACTGTCTCTGGATTTGCCCATCTTGCTCACCTGCTGGGCTCCGGCTGGAGTCTCCAGCACCTCCGCTGTGCTCCCAGCTCTCTGAATCCCGGCTAGATGAGCCCATTCGTGCCTCGGAGGCCCTGCGCACGGGAGGCCCATAGCTTCCTCGCCCGGGAGCAGAGGCCGGGTCAGGGCCTGGAAAGAAGAGCATGAATTGAATGGAGAAAGGGCATCGAGGGAATTAGGCCAATTCCTGTCTCAAATGACAAAACAGAGTCAGCAGAACCCACCTGTCTTCTGACCTGGGCCCCTTCTATCTTCACTGTCACCTGGAGAAAGAAAACACAAATTATGAGGATTATTGGTTTTCTGGTGTCTGGAAAACCAGAACTTAAGAAGCCTACAAAGGGGTTCATTGACTATTGCCCAAGAATATGTTTCAAAAATTAAAAGTCTTCCTCCCAACTTCCCCTTTGATCTAGCTCCTGTTTACAATTTCACTTTTTTTTTTTGCATGCATAAACACATACGAGCATACACAGGCTTTATAAAGAATAATTATGCTATACAACCTTCTCAGCCTAGAAGAACTAGGAAGAAGGAATCTTTTAGTGGTGAAAACTGGGGACTCCTCAGGAATGCAATATATGTTGACAATTTGGTGATTCTCTGCAAGGAGTAGAAATTGCTCATGCCTTGTCAGGAAGAAAACATTTGTTGAATGCCTTTTAGGTGGCAGGCATTGTGCTAAGTACTTTGATAAGTTATCTTACGAAAAATGCAGATGGACACTTCAATATTTGAAACCTTCAACTATACCCTTCCTTTCAGAAGCACTGCCTGCACTCAATCTGGAATTGTCATTTAGTCCAGATTTTATCACTTAGTGTCAATTGAAATTATCGCAAGGGCTTTATCTGGTCAGTCCTAGTGGTCTAGTCCAACTAAAATGTAGTTTTACTATGGTTGTTTTTAAAAATTTTTACTGTTTTGCTTCTCCCTCTTAATCACTTTAATAATTAATCATAATACTTGGATAATAGTGATCATGTCAATAGTAGCAATTTGGTAGCAGTAATTTTTCTTTTCCTGATTTCCTTCTATTTATCTTTCACTTTTAATTAGTCCAAGTCAGACTTGCTTATGGATAGTAGGAGAAATATTAGGGTCCAGGAAGGCCTTCTCAGCAAGCCAAGTATTCTCCCAGGCTCCAGTGTGATCTTGGTGGTGAGAGTCTCTCTCAGTTCCTAATTTTAATTTCTACCTCTTGTACACTAGATATTCCACCAGGGATGACAGCGAAGCCTCTGGGCAGCTTGGCATTGCTGGAGAATTCCTTGTGCTACCCTCTTGATAAGAGTTTATGGTGAACTATGAAGGAGATATAGAAGTCCTAGAACCAAGTCCAGAAGCTGACCATCCAACAACTGGATGGAAACACAGACATGATGTCAGGCCATCCCTCAGGTAGACCAGTTGGCTAAGATCTGTCCTTGGTCCTGAAAGAAGCACCTGTTTTGTCCTACCTCGAGCTGGAGCCCGGGCCGGGTGCTTGGGCTCAGGAGCAGGCTGTTCAGGGGCAGCAGGCTCACTGACAGGCTGCTGGGGCTTGGTCTTCTTTATAGGCATAGGCTGTGGGAGGACCTGTTTGGGGAAGCCTTTGAAGAACCATGCTCCAGAACGCTTCCACACCTGGGGAGGAGAGACAGGGATTGAAGATGTGGCAACCAAGCACTGTTGCTCTTACCTTCATGAGTGCCCATTTTTATCTTTCCTCCTCGTCCAAAGCACCCTGACACAATAGCCAGCACAATTTTCTTACTACTACAGAGCCCTGCACAATTCATACTTATTCAGTCCATCCACTCTGAACACTCAGTAGAAAGGGCTTGAGTTTACCCATGGAGAAAGTGGAGTTTGGGGGCCGGGTGCGGTGGCTCAAGCCTGTAATCCCAGCACTTTGGGCGGCCAAGACTGGTGGATCACGAGGTCAGGAGATTGAGACCATCCTGGCTAACACGGTGAAACCCTGTCTCTACTAAAAGATACAAAAATATAGCCAGGTGAGGTGGCGGGCGCCTGTAGTCCCAGCTACTCGGGAGGCTGAGGCAGGAGAATGGCATGAACCTGGGAGGAGGAGCTTGCAGTGAGCTGAGATCCGGCCACCGCACTCCAGCCTGGGCGACAGAGCGAGACTCCGTCTCAAAAACAAGAAAAAGAAAAAAAAAAAAAAAAAGGAAGAAAGTGGAGTTTGGATGGAGAAAATGGAATATCCAAAATCTTAAGGATGGGTCCAACAGTACACAGCCAGAGAATGGAAAAACAAGGGCTCAACTCCAAGTCTTCCATCTCTTAAATGTGGCATGCTCTCCACTACACTGGTTGTTGTAAACAGGGTGATCTACCTACAACTTCCCCAAGACCTCTGGCCTTTCTCCTGGCCCTGTGGGTCAGGATAGAGCAGCACACCTAGGATGGTGTGTGAAACATCTTCCATTGCCCAGTCAGATTCATTCTCCACCCTGCTCTGTGCCCCAGGAGGCTGACCAGTATGTACTGCACTAACTGGACTCCACGAAATAAACTTTGACTTCTGTCTTCAGGTTTATTTGGTCAAGGAGAGCACCAGGGATTACAACAAAGCCTCTTGAAAGCTTGGATTGCTGAAGAGTTCTCCAGACAAGTAAAGAGTTTGTAGTTAAGAGGAGGGTGGGACTATGGTATTTATTTCCTTGGCTCCCCACAACCCACCACTAGTTGGACAGTGACTGCATTCCTGTTAGGCTACACCTATCTTCCAGTCTGGTAACCACTCCCTCCTCTATCTCTTCAGTCTTAGGAGGGGAAACAGCAACCCTGTTTTTGCTGGTGCTAGGGTGACTCGTCAACCCTTGCTGATTCCTCTTAGCTCTGCCTGGACCTTTGTCAATAACACCTTCATCAAGTCCTTGATTAACCTACTGAAGTGTGCCAATGCTTTCCTGCCAGGCCCCTGACAGATACTGAGGAGAACATGGTTATTGAAACATGGTCTCAAAGGCAGGACTCTGCAGCAGTGGGTGGGGGATGAAGAAATTGGAAGAAGAAGAAAGGACTTAATTGGGGTAAGATAAGTAAGAAGCAGAACTGGGGAAGAGAAGGATGCCATGGGAGAAAGAAAGAGGGACAAAGTAAAGAGAAATTGCCGAAAAAAGCGTGTGAAGATATGAGAAACAACAAAATGAGGAAAAGGGAGAAAAAAGCATAAGGATTAGAGGAAGAAAAGAGCTCAAACAAGAGGAGAGTATGAGGAAAGAAAAAAATGGAAATAAGAAATGGAATAGAGAGACAGAAAGGAAAGATGTTGGGAGAGGAAGACTCATAAGACTCATAAGACTCAGAGAAATGGGGTCAAAGAAAGAACAGAGGCCAGAGGGCAATGAACAGAGAGGGAAGAAGAGAGGATGGGAAGGAAGAAAAAAAGTCACAGAAGCAGAGGAGGAGAAAAGAAATTCCTCCAAATAGTGTGAGGTTGTTCTGTCAATGTTCACTGCTGAGCTGGCTCCTTTCATACCAACCTCCTAAGGCACCTCTTAAGCTGGCCAAGAAAGGAGGGTGATCTAGGCACCAGATGGGACCAGGGCACTCACCTCCCTCTGCTCAATGCAGATTTTGCAGAGCCACACAGAATGCAGGCGGTTGTTGGTCTCCACTCCGCACTTGGTGCAGACATTCTGTGGATGAAACACAGGCAACACACTCAGATGAGCCATGCTCATGGGAGGCACGGCAATGTCACCCCCCGCTTTCTCTTGGTGGATGTAAAGAGGAAGAACTTGCCTCCATTTCTCACATTTCCTTCCAAGAGCAAGGCCAGTTAGAACAAAACTCCAATTTGAGTCTTATTTCCAGTAACAAGAACTTGAGTCATTCCCAAGCACTGGATAAAGGAATTCTCTAAGTGTCCCTGTGGGATCTGAATTTTCATCATCCACACAGGGGAAATCACTGACATACTTTTTTCTAAAGACGAATGACCATATATCCATTTCGTGTCTTAATTTATTTCCTCTTTATTTCCAAAATGGACCTGACACAACCTAGACTATGACTAGAAGTTTAACTCCCCAAGGGGAAGAAAGTTATCTGAGAAAATGCCTCATGACTGTGTGATGGAATACTATATTTTTTATTGAATTTCCTGGAAGTTAAGACAATTAGGAAAACTTAATGGGTCATGAAATTCTCACTTTTGAGTTGACTGGCAAGTTTTTCAGAATATATAAACTCTTCCCAAGATTTCATTCTACATGTCAAATGTGACATCAAGCTGGAGATGATGACATTATAGATGTCTCCAGCTGGGTTGTTCAACTGAACTCTTGGAGTCCGGCAGACCCCAGGACAGTTGTATCTCTGCTCCCAAACTGTCAAGTGCAGACAGTTTAAGGAAAGGTTAGACGGTCAACAGAGTTCAGAAAGATTCCCCTTTGAGAACAAATGCTTTGGAAGCTAAATGATTCTAACTTGGCTAAACAGAGGCTTTCTAAGTTTCTTGTATCATAACCCAGGATACGAGAAAACTGAAAGCATTCCACATACACACAAGTATAAACATGTGCTTAGCATGCTCTTTAAACTGACACATAACTTGCTAAGGTATAACCAGGATAGCTGCAGTCTCAATCATAGCTCATGTCCTGCCACAGGCTCCCTAGTTCACCCTGGATGGAACTCAGCTCTAAGAGACAGAAGAATCAGAGTGGCTTCCAGGGAGGAACCAGGATCAGGGTTACCTTGGAAGACAGTAGGGCATGGAAGCATCCCAGAAAAAAACCGTATCCTGGCAAGTGATCTTCAGGATCCAAGTTCCACCCCCCAACCCCAGTGACCCCTACGGCTGGAGCCTAGGACCCTCCCCTCTGCAGGTGCTGCACAGGGAAGAAGGGATAAGAGGATGATGGTACCTTCTTACAGTCCTCACATACTACACAGGCAGAGCCCAGCATCCCCAGCTGTTCTCCACACAGTATGCAGCGGTTCACCCCATCCCCAGCCACGTTCTTCCTCATGTTTTCCAGGCGGTCCACCAGGCGCCTGGAAGCAGAGACAAGGTAAATAAGGACCTTGTAGGACTGGGGACCACCAGCATACCCCACAGTGTCAGGTTTATGGTTTTCATGTTCTTTGAGTCACACGCTCTTGTGCATCTGATGACAGTTGTAAACTCTTCCCCAGGAAAAGGCACGTGCACATAAAATTCTGACACATTTTCAGAATACCAAAGACCCCCTCCCACACCCCTCAAAGTCCCATCTGTTCTACCGACTTTGGATTAAGAACCTTATCTAGTCCTTTCTATCTCCTGTCACCTCCTCCCAGAAACTGCCTTCTGAGTGCTAGATTTATTTAGATCTATTTATCTGTCTCCATGATGCCTTCACTTGGATGTCTTCACAGGCATCTCAAACTTATGCTTTCAAACTCAACTTTTCATCTTGTCTGCTCTCCATCCCCAACTCCAGCAAACCTGCCTCCCAGTCTTGGGAAATGTCGCCACCATCTACATACTTGCTCAAACCAGAAACCCTGTGGGGGCCTTCCTTGACCCCCTCCTCTCCTGACATTCAATGACCCAACCAAATTCTTGGGCCCCACCCCAGCCCAACTGAATTAGAAATTCTGCCCCGAAATTGTCAAGTGCAGACAGTTTAAGGAAAGGGTAGAGGGTGAACAGAACGCAGGAAGGCTCCCCTTTGAAAACGAATGCCCTGGAAGCTAAACAATCATTCTAATTTGGCTGGATAGAGGTCCAGCAATCTGTATTTTATGAGTCCTCCAAGGTATCCTGATGCACGCTCAAGAATGGCTTTGAGAATCATTGCTCTAGTTACACTGATCTTTCAATTTCAGTTCTGTCTGCTTTAGCATCAGAGCACATTCAGTTCCTTGTGCCTGGAACAAACACACACATTTGTGATCTGTCTCTCTCTGTTGCATACACACACACTTTTTTATTTTTCCTGCCTAGAGTGTCCTCAATTTTTTTTTTTTTTTTTTGAGACAGAGTCTCACTCTGTCGCCCAAGCTGGAGTACAGTGGCATGATCTCGGCTCACTGCAACCTCTGCCTCCCGGGTTCAAGCGATTCTCCTGCCTCAGCTTCCCGAGTAGCTGGGACTACAGGCACACACGGCCACGCTGGGCTAATTTTTGTATTTTTAGTAGAGACAGAGTTTCACCATGTTGGTCAGGATGGTCTTGATCTCCTGACCTTGTGATCCGCCTGCCTCGGGCTCCCAAAGTGCTGGGATTACAGGCGTGAGCCACCGTGCCTGGTCCAAGTGTCCTCATTCTTTAGAATAGCACTCCCTCTTGAGAGCCTCCTCAGACTACCAATTTTATCCACTCTACTAGCAACCTGGTACTTCCTCATAGCATTAGTTACCTTTGGAATTAACTACAGGGATTATCTGCATTACGTAATTAGCTGATTGTGAAACAATCTCTGGTTTGTTGCAGGGCAATGAGTTCCCCCAGGCCAGGCACCTTGTCTGTTCTGTTCCCTGCTGTGTGCCCAGTGCTGGATCAGTGCCTAGGCTGTAGTGAGGATTTGTATATGCTGGTTGAATCAATGAATGAATGAATAAGAGCAGCTCACTCCCCACACGTGTATCTAGCAAAAGTAAGCGCCTTGAGTGTCAAGCCCTGCATAATAACAGCTTACAATTCAGTGGTACTCACTATATGCTTAGCATGGCATGAAGTGCATTGCTACCCACTTCCAGGAGGGAGGCACTACTATTTATGCCATTTTACAGGTGAAGAAAGTGGCACAGGGAAGCTAAATGACTTACCCAAGGTCACACAGCTAGGAAGTGGCAGAGCCAAAACTAGAACCTATAACTGGACTTGGTGGCTCATGCCTGTAATCCCAACACTTTGGGAGGTCAAGTTGGGTGGATCACCTGAGGCCAGGAGTTCGAGACCAGGCTGACCAACATGGTGAAACCCCATATCTACTAAAAATACAAAAAAATTAGCTGGGTGTGGTGGTGTGCATCTGTAGTCCGAGCTACTCAAGAGGCTGAGGCAGGAGAACCACTTGGACCTAGGAGGCGGAGGTTGCAGTGAGCCGAGATGGCACCACTGCACTACAGCCTGGGTGACAGAGCGAGACTCTGTCTCAAACAACAACAACAATAAAAAAACTCCTAGAACCCATGTCTCATATGCATGACCCCAGCACTTTTTAAAGTTTAATGTGCACGCAGATGACACGGGGATCTGTTAAAATGCAGATTCTGAAATACCAGGTCTGAGGTGGGGCCTGAGGTGCTACATTTCTAGAAAGCTCCCAGGTGGTGCCACATGATGCCACTGGTTTCAGACCACACACTGAATGACGACTGTGGCATCCTGTTTCCACTTCGGCGTTTTTTTGTGGGGGGAGGGGGTCACTTCCCACCAGCTTGAAGCCATCTCCTTGCCCATCCCTCAAATGAGGACTCCTAGACACACAGCCAGTGAACCCAGATAGAGCTGGACCCCACCCACCCCTCCATGGGCTGGGTCCCAGCTGTGTACATACATGGCAGGGGAGAGCCGATGGGAGGGACTGGGGCATCACAGCACCCAGAGGGCCCCTGGTAGCCCTGCCTGGCAGGCACCTAATGCTGACTCTCCCCACGGCCCTCGTTGCTCTTGCCACACCCTCAGAGCGCTCTGAGTTACAATGCCATAAATAGCAGCTTCTCCCTTTGCGTTCCATTCGAGAGAGGTGCTGCCCTGCCCAATGAACAGGCAAAGGCAGCCTGCAGGCTCTGGAGCCTCCGCTGTGACCCAGATTGCACAGAACCACTTGAGGAGGCACGATGCGCAGAGCTGAAGGCAGCGTACTCTTCTCGATTCTTCCTCATTTCCCCCCCAGCCACCCCATCTTCCCTAAAAGTTATTTCTACAGGATGATGGGAGCGGGCAGGAACCAGGAACAAGCTCCCAGTCCATGGTCTCAGAACTCCTGTAATAACAGTAGCTGGTGTTTACTGAGCACTTACTATGGGCCAGGCACAGACTTTTATTTAAATTTTATTTCCTCATTTTATTTATGTAGTGTTACTATTATTTTTAGAGATAGGGCCTTGCTGTGTCACCCAGGCCAGAGTGCAATGGTGTGATCACAGCTTACTGCAGCACTAACCTCCTGACTTCAAGTAGTCCTCCTGCCTCAGCCTCCCAAGTAGCTGAGCTGGGACTACAGGCATGCACCACCATGCCTGGCTAATTTTTTTTTTTTTTTTTTTTTTGACTGAGTCTCACTCTGTGGCCCAGGCTGGCGTGCAGGGGTATGATCTCGCATGCCTGGCTAATAAAAAAAATTTTTTTGTAGAGATGGGGTCTCACTATGTTGCTTAGGCTGGTCTCAAACTCATGGCCTCAAATGATCCTCTTGCCTTGGCTTCCCAAAGCATTGGGATTACAGATGTGAGCCCTCCACAGGGATTTTCTTAATGACTCCTCCCAGTCACACTAGAAGCTGAGGATTACTTTTGTTTCCATTTACTACATGAGAAAACTGAGAGCCGGGCGCGGTGGCTCAAGCCTGTAATCCCAGCACTTTGGGAGGCCGAGGCGGGTGGATCACGAGGTCAGGAGATCGAGACCATCCTGGCTAACATGGTGAAACCCCGTCTCTACTAAAAATACAAAAAAAAACCTAGCCGGGCGTGGTGGCGGGCGCCTGTAGTCCCAGCTACTCGGAGGCTGAGGCGGGAGAATGGCGTGAACCCGGGAGGCGGAGCTTGCAGTGAGCCGAGATCGCGCCACTGCACTCCAGCCTGGGCGACACAGCCCAGCCTGGGCGACACAGCGAGACTCCGTCTCAAAAAAAAAAAAAAAAAAAAGAAAACTGAGACACAGAAAGGTTAAGTGGTTTATGCCAGTTACACAGCTAAGAAGTGGTGAAAGCTGGGACTCAGACCCAGGCAGTTGGCTCCCAAGTCCCTGTTCTTAGCTGCTACACCATGCTGCTGTGCACACAGCCATGTGCCATGTAGAGCCATGGGGATCGCCTTGAACAGGCCAACCTCCACCCTACTCGATTTCCCTGCCTTTCCCTCACCAAAGGCCCCTCAATCATTAGTAAGCACCAAGCTGCACATATGCAGTTACCCTGGCTGGTTCCAGCCTGTCCACCTCTCACTGCCCGAGGTTGGGACAAGATACCCAACCAATGCTCCATCACTGTGTTTCTCCAAAGAACCCTCAACATGCGGCTGACAAATCTTGATTTTAGCCTGGGCTTTTGCCTCTCTGGACTTGTTTCCTCATCTGGAAAATAGGAGGCATTGGGTTGCATAGGTGGTTGTCAAACTGTGCTTCATGGTACCCCGAGGGTTTCATAGAGCCAGTTCAGGGGCCAACATCTGTGGCAGCATGGTGAGAGAGAATTTGAGGGGTTACCACACCTCATTCCATACAGAGCATGTCTGCATTGATCTCTTTTGTTTGTTTGGGCTGTTGAATTAGATTTCCTTTAGAAAGTTGGTTCCAGGGTTTTAAAAAAACAGTTTGAAGTTGACTAGAGCTGTTAAACGTCAGGATGCCTTTCAATGCCATAGAACTATAAAATTTTACGAGACAATGAAGTGGGCTCATGGAGGCAGGGGATGGCAGTTGCATGGGGACATTTTTCTTATACACAGTTGCTCCCAACTATTTTCACCTTCATCAACTGCCTTAGTCAGAAAATAGATTGTGTTCTTCTCACTCTACCATTGGGGTCTCAGAGCACAGAGAGAGTGGGCTGCTAGCCTGGGTCACTCAGCCACAGCTAGAATCTGGTTCTCTGCTTCAGTCAATCATCTTTGCTTTCCATGAATCCCCACAGCCTCCTGCCTCAAGTCAAGCTTTGCCAAAGCAGCTCAGGAAGAGGGCGTGGGACAAATCCAATTCTAAACCGCATTGTGCTTTAAGGAAACTTAAAAGGGTTTTCTGCCTCTTCCTGGAAAATGAAGGCTGTGGACTTGCCTGTCACTTGCAAACCCACACTGCAGCCTCCCCACCTAGTGCCTGTTCCTTTCACCATTAACTCCTGGATGCCAAAAGGCCTCATGAACACACGTTATTCAGGGAGTGTCTCATTATCTCCTATCAGCAGCAGCAAATGGCACAGAAATGCAACAGAACCAAGATTATTACTCAAATGTCTCAGCTGAGGGACCCTCATTATCCATGAATTTAGTACAGACCAATAAAGAGGATGCATGTGAGGTGGGAACACGCAAATCCTCCTTCTCCCTCAGAAGATCAGGAATGAGCAGGGAGCTTCCTGCAGCCTGCCTGTTAGGGCACCCTGCTGCCTCAAATGCTGCAGCCACAAAATGGAAGACCCCAACAGCCTAAGACTTTAAACTAGGGAATAAAACTTTGCAAGAAGCCAAGTCAAAATTGGGTCATGGTGGACCATGTGTCACAAGTGGGTCTTTATCCTGGTGATAAAACATTTCAGCATCTTCACCCCAGAAGAAAGATGTTTTTACCAGTCTTGGCAGGGAAGCCCTAGATGTGTAAGGGAGACGCTCTCTACCCTCACTGCATGTCAATCAGCCAGCGTTAAGAAAAACACCAGTGCCCGGCCCTGACTCTAAACCTTCTCAGCTATGGATCTAATTCTGCCTGGATATCAGTATTTAAGCATGAAGTCCTGTTAAGAGCCACTGTGTGGGGGAAATATTACCAAAATGTATGGTATATCTAGATCATCTGGGGAGAATGTTCAATATTCAGAGAATAATTCTACAGGGTTGGGGGAGGCCTAGCAACCTGCATTTTAAAGCGGCTCCCTGTTTGAGTCTGCTGGTGAATTCCTGGCTACACTTTAAGAAATACGAAAGGAGGTGGTGAAGCATATCCCATGGAGATACATTCTTCTTGCTGTGTTAAGTGGGAAAAAAACAAAAACCCAGAGTGCAGGATTGTGAACAGGGTGTGAGTTTGGGTTTGAAACGTGCTCACCTGAACATCTCCATTGTGTGCACTCAAATATGTATATATACATCATGAAGGAAACACATCAAGATATTCATAGCGATTATCACCAGGTAATGAGGGGTTATGGATAATTTTCACTTCCCTCTTTAATGTACCCAACTCGCTGGACTCCTCCTCTATACTCTCTTGACTTTCTTAAAATGAGCATGTATTACTTTTACATCAGAGAAGAAAGTGCATTTTTGAAGATGGAGATCATGTGGCCAACGGTTAAAAGACATGGGTTTGAATCCTACCTCTTTTCCAGTCAATGACCTTGAGAAAACCTCTTCTAATAAGAGAGGTTAGAAGAGCTGCAGCTCAAGTTTCCTCTCATGTGCAGCATTCTGAATTCTCAGATCCTGAGAGAGAAACACTGAGATTTCTCCTTCTTTTTTTTTGAAATGGAAGGACCCTTGATGACTAAGAGTAGACCTTGTCTGCATTGGCTGCCTGGTGTTATTTGCCTGCCTGGTTTTATTTACCTATCTAATGTCTCCATCCCTTTCTCTCACATGAAGTGCCCAATTAGCTGAACCCTGTAAGTGGCTGACACTCACTACTATGTCTTTACATGCCTGATTAACTTTATGATGACTACTCACACCTGGCATCCTGAGAACATCCATCACCAGGCTAGGTGCTTAAGGTGAGCTGTTGGTTACTCAGTGAAGTCGGGCGGGCATATCCCAATTCCCAGGATGCTCTCAGAGGCACCAGGAGTATGTAGGAGTATGTCCCCTCCTCTGGGCACCAATGGATGGCCTCTGGAGGTGGTGGAAAGCAGGTTCCCAACTTGGTCTGGCCTTGCCATCCCAATGGAGGCAGACGGGCTATTCATTCACTTGACAAACATTTATAGAGCACCTACTATGTGCCTAGTAGACAGTGAGGATGCAACGGTAGCAAAACAACAAGATCACTGCCCTCATGGAGCTGGTGTTCAAGTGAGAGATTGGACATTATTTAAAAAATCACGTGGCCGGGTGCAGTGACTCACGCCTGTAATCCCAGCACTTTGGGAGGCCGAGGCGGGTGTATCACGTCAGGAGATCGAGACCATCCTGGCTAACATGGTGAAACCCTGTCTCTACTAAAGATACAAAAAAAAAGAAAATTAGCCGGGCGTGGTGGCAGGCGCCTGTACTCCCAGCTACTTGGGAGGCTGAGGCAGGAGAATGGCATGAACCCGGGAGGCAGGGCTTGCAGTGAGCCAAGACTGCGCCACTGCACTCCAGCCTGGACGACAGAGCAAAACTCCGTCTCAAAAAAACAAAACAAAAAAATCACGTAAATTGCTATAATCATCATAAGTCCCCTGAAGGACAAGTATGAGCAGCTTTGAGAACTCACAAGAGAGAGACAGGAACAGTCAGGACGGGTCCTCAGAGAAACCAAGGAATAGCATATGCGAAGGAAGTGAGAGGTGCTCAGCATGGCTGGGAGGCTGAATGGTGGGAGATGAGGCTGGAGAGATGGCAGGGACCACTCCATGCAGGGTCTTTTATTGAAGAGTGATGGGACAGCATGTAAGGGCTTTCAGTGGAGGAGACTCAACTTCCCACCCCGCCTTTTTTTTTTTTTTTTTTTTTTTGAGACAGGGTCTGGCTCTGTCACCCAGGCTGGAGTGCAGTGGCTTGATCATAGCTCACTGCAGCCTCAAACTCCTGGGCTCAAGCAATCTTCCCACCTCAGCCTTTCAAGTAGCTGTGACTATAGGTGCGTGCCACTATGTCTGGCTATTATTTTTTATTTTTTATAGAGATGAGGTCTAACTATATTGCTTAGGCTCGTCTTGAATTCCTGGGCTCAATCAAGCAATCTTCCCACCAAAGCCTCCCAAAGTGCTGGGATTACAGGTATTAGATACCACGCCCAGCCCCATTTAGAGACAATACTTGAACAAATGAATGGAGCCCTTGGGAGGCTTGGTGCAGTGAGAGTTTCAGATGCTGCAGCTGTTCCAGGTAGAATGAAGCAGGCAGGTTTCTGGTCTTTCTCCACACATGGAGCTGAGCAGGTCCTTTGAAACTACAAGGTTGGTCCAAATGGGTCTAACTCCATGGTGGTAAAAGAGCATATCAGAAGGAGGGCCATAAAATGTCACTGCATGCCAGCAGGTTTCAAGGAATCACTTGCTGTATTAGCTTTCTGTGGCTGCTGGAACGAACTATCACAACTTAGGGACTTAGACCATATACATTTATCTTAGCAGCTCTAGAGGTCAAGGCTAAAGTCAAGGCGTTGACAGGGCTTCATTCCTTCTGGAGGCTCTAGGAGAGCATCTGTTCCCGGGCCTTTTCCAGTTTCTAGAAGTCAGCTGCATTCTTTGGCTCATGGCCCCTTCCTCCATTTTCAAAACCAGCAGTAGGGCATCTTTTAATGTCTCCGTGACTCTGATCTTCCTGTTCCCTCTCACGGGAAACCCTTGTGATGACATGGGGTCCACCTGGATAATCCAGGATAATCTCCCCATCTCAAGATTCACAACTATCACATCTGCAAAGACCCTTTTGCCACTGGAGGTAACATACGCACAAGCTCCAGGGATTGGAATGTGGACATTTTGGGGGAGGCCATTGTTTTGCCTACCACACCCACATTTTTGCCCCATCAAGTCACCCAGAGCCTGATTTGGGTCTGAATCCAACTTTAGCCCTCCTCTGCAGAACAATTCCTCCCTGACTGGCTGTCGATGTCAGACAAGTCAAGTTTTTGACTCTGTGAGGTTCCAATCGCTTTCTTCAGGTATTTACATGCAGCCCCAAGAAAGCGTAGACTCCCTATACACAGGCACGCCAACACAGACACAGACACACACACACCCCTGCAGACGTGCACACTTTCAGGATTTAGTAGTAGGAAGCAGTTATGATGCAGGGGTTGGGGTGCCAATTCTGGAGTGAGCTTGCCTGGCCCCATATCTGGACTTCGCCACTTCCTAGCTCTGTGACCCCAGGAAAGCTACTTAACCTTTCTGAGCTTCAATTTCTTTATCTGTAAATTAGGGAAAACAAAGCCCTTACCTCTTAGGATTGTTGCAAAGGTAAAATGAGATAGTTTTTTTTAGTTTGTAAAATGCCCGGAACATGGTAACGATTCAGTAGTGGTTGCTGCTAATTATTTATTCTGGAAATTTGTGGGTTTTATACATCCCTGTACTCACATTTTTTCTGGGTATCCAGGATGCTATCATCTGCCTGTGAAATCTGTCTTTCTAAAGCGTTTAAAGGGGCTGCATTGATTAGAAATTTACAGGACTCAAGTGCCTATCTCCAAACACACACACACACACACACACACACAGATGACACATGCACCCACACATATACACCCACAGGCATGCCTGTAGAGGCACATGTACATACGGCTATGAGCGTGCATGCACATACACACACACACGCACATGTATGATTAGAACCTACATGCAAGAATACACTTTTACATGGTCTGTACACACTGTGCTCTTGTAGAGAGATCAGATCCAATCAGCTGCCTTCTTCAAGTAAGGTCATAAGCCCAGTGGAGGACTGACCTCTGCTTATTTCTGATGCTCAACCTCCCACAAAAAGTGACCTCAGAAACTGACCTCAGAAACATTCAAGTAACTGCTTTTGAACTTTCCTGTACTGCTGCAACATCTTGACGAATGTTGAGGAAAAGGTTAATGGATGTACAATTGTGCCAGAAAGTAGGCTTCATGTGGTGTGCAGCAGAGCCTGGGAAAGACGCCCTGCACCCTGCTTTCCCCAGTGTGATGGGTCTATGTGCCAATCTCTGAATCAGCAGAGGAAACGGCTAAAAGCTGGGGTTCCACCAACTCATGGGATGGAGCCAGAGCAGCTGCCTTTAGAAGCAGTGGTTGACCACGATTTCACCATTCAGAAAAACGCAGCAAAGTGGGAGAATGAGTACAATGTCATGTTGTCCTTCTCTATCTTTCTCTGATCTTTGCCTATTTCTCTGTCTCTCTCTGTCTCTCTCTGTCTCTCTCTCTCTCACACACACACACACACACACCTCCCACACCACACCATCAATTCTAGAATCCCTGCTCGCTCTTCACCTCACCCTAATTGCCAAGTAGGGGGATATTACTGTTGAGTTTATTAAAGTTGGCACTTTCTGAAGTCAAAATTGGACCATCTGCTGTGAATGGGGAAATGGCTGCTCTGATGGGGGCTGGCCTGAGGTTGTAATGCCAGGGTCTCTCAGGAATCTGTCCTTAAATGACTGAGCTGCTCCATCAGGAAGCCACACGCTGGCGTGCAGGGCGTGTGCATTTCAGACTCATTAATTCTCCCTGTTGTTTGTTACTGTCACCACCTGGGGAGCCCTAGATCTCAGTCTCCTTGAGGGATTGGTGAATGGGATTCCTGCCTGGGCCTCGGCACTTTAAGGAAAGAGGTCACCTCAGTTCAGAGTTGGAGACGAGGGAGCCAAGAAAGACCACTGGAGGGCTCAGCTGGGCTAGTGCAGTCCATGCTGGGCAAGGTGCTGTGTCATGACAAACCCAGGAACAGCAATAGTTGTGGTTGCTGTTTCTGAGTGTTTACTGTGCCAGGTGCTGTGCTAAGTACTCTGTATGCATTGTTTTCCTTAAGCCATCAACAATCTGGGAGAGAAGCTCTATTATTCACTCCCATTTTACAGATGGGGAAACTAAGGCACATAGAGGGGAACTCACTTGCCCAAGTGTACACAGCTCAAGAGTGGAAGAACTGGATCTGGAAGTTAGGTCCAGCTGCCCAGATGCTAGAATGAAATCTTTGTTTCATGTCAGTGCTTTGGTTGGGGTTCTTTCTGACCCCTCTCCCTGCTCTTTCCTGTCATGAAAAATAGAGTTGGGAAAATGTGGTGCTGAGGCCTGAAGGGGCCAAGGGTCACTGTGGTAAAGAGGAATGAACTGTTCAACTGAATGAAGAAACATATGAAACGATCAATTAACTTCGATAAATGTTTGAGATACCCTGTAATTACTTCTCTGAATCCCCAGAATCGTCCATCAACTGCCTTTCCCACCTGTACTCCCCAAAAGCAATAGGATAAAGTGGAAAGACAAATTCAAGTTCAAAGTCTGGTTTGGCCACATAAAGGCTGTGTGCCTCTGGGCAAGTGGCTTAACTTCCCTGAGCTTTGGTTTACTCAGCTGTAAAGCAGAGATGATTGTCTGTCTCTCAGCGAGGACATTATGAGGATTAAAGGAAATATATGATATTTGAAAGTTCCTAGCACAGGGCTTGGAGATAAATGTTTGTTCCTCTATGGAATAGCAGAATAGGAGCCCAATCCTGGAGCCAGCCAGCCTGGATTTATAATCCCAGTCCCACCACTTATTAACTGTGTGACTCTGGGCAATCTGCTAAACCTCTCTGTTCTTCAGTTTCCTCATCTGTGAAATGGGAATGATTGTAATATATTCTATTGCATAGGATTCCTGTGAAGATTACATAAATGAATCTACGTAAAGCTCTGAGCACAGTGCTGGCACATGATGCCAATAAAAGCGGTTTCTTATGATTATTTTGCTAGAAGTTGAGTATGACTGCAAGAAAAATCACAGTCCATTTCATCTCCCATTCCTTCTCCACCAACAAAAGGGCTAGAGCAGTGGTTCTCAACAGGGGTGACTTTGCCCCTCGGGGGCATTGAGCAGTGTCTGGAGACATTTTTAGTTGTCGCAACTGGGTAGGGAGTTAAACCAGGCATCTTAGTGGGTAGAGACCAGAGATGCTGCTGAACGGTCTACAATGCAAAAAACAGCCCCCACACAAAGGATTATCTGTCCCCAAACATAAATAATGCTGAACTTGAGAAGCCCTGGGCTAGAGAGATTTGAAGACTACCCCATCCAACTTCCCATTTTACAGATGAGGTCAGGGAGGCCATGAGAGAGGCTGTAAGGGTAAAGTGGTTTGATAAGCATCTTAGTTGGGTCTATGGTTCACTGAGTATACATTATTCATTCAACATGTATTTGTTCTCTCTTTTATGGCAGGCATCGAGCTAATTAAGGAGTCCAGAAAACTTCTATTTTGATCTTTTTTTTTTTTTTTTTTTTTTTTTTTTTAGACAGTCTTGCTCTGTTGCCCAGGCTGGAGTGCAGTGGTATGATCTAGGTGGCTCACTGAGACCTCTGCCTCCCGGGCTCAAGCAATTCTGCTGCCTCAGCCTCCCAAGTAAAAAAATCTTTGCTTTTGTATGAAAAAAGAAAAATTCCCCAAATGTCTTGATTGGGTTAAGTTACTTTCCTAAATGTGTTGCACGTCTTTTCTTTCTTTTTTCTTTTTTTTTTTGAGACAGAGTCTCGCTCTGTCACCCAGGCTGGAGTGCAGTGTCACGATCTCGGCTCACTGCTACCTCTGCCTCCTGAGTTAAATGATTCTCATGCCTCAGCCTCCCAGGTAGCTGGAATTACAGGCATGCGCCACCACACTCAGCTAATTTTTGTATTTTCAGTAGAGATGGGATTTCACCATGTTGGCCAGACCGGTCTCAAACTCCTGGCCTCAATTGATCCCCCCGCCTCAGCCTCCCAAAGTGCTGGGATTACAGGCATGAGCTACTATGCCCAACCGTATTTTCATCTTATACAAACAGATTCTATAACATGTTAGGGCTAGCTGGACATTGGAAAAAGCACTGGTCCAATCCCTGAGAAAACTGAGGTACTACTCAATAATTCCCAACACTGGGGGGTTCAGAGTCCCCCCAGACTTGATGAAATCTATGTTTCTTGAGACAAAAATGTACATAGACACATACGTAAATATGTTGATATTATCAGAATGCCCCCAAGTCCCTGATCCCATCCATAGAAGGTTTAAGACTTTAGGTTTAAATGTGGGAGAGGAGTCCTCCTTTAGAAAGAGGAGAGTATGACCTGGCTTATGGTCGGCTTGTCAAGCCATAGGACAGATGTCTGCCTAATTAGACGTAGCAAGTTCCAGGCATCATTATTCACTTCTCCCTCTGTCCATATTTTGGAAAAAATATGTGCCAAAAACACAGGGGAAGGTGGAATCAAGATGAGAAGGTGATAGGGGTGCGACAGATCCTGTCAACAACAAGTCCCTCTGACTTCCTCCTCCATCACGGCGTCTGGATGCCAAGGTTAATGACAAATCCTAATTACTTTTTTGGGCCCATCTGTTTAAGGAAGCTGACCTCGAATGGAATCCACCCAGCTGCCAGTCCCTTCACAGGCAAGGTATATGAGCAAATGCCTTTGAGAGGCTCTGGATGGAGAGAAACAGAATAAGGATAAAGAGGGCCTTACCAATGTCAGGGAGAGAGGTGGAAATGCAAACCAATTTTGGAGGCAAATGTCTAATTCCAAACTTAATACATTCTAAAAGTCCTGTGAGTAACCTAGGTGTGGCTTTGCAACTCACAACGAGGCCCTTTTATGCTCAGGAGAAGTACTCAGCAGCCACGTGTGTCTAGCCTGGCACCTCTGACCACTGCTGATAGGATGAGGGGCGGGCATCTAGGGCGAGCTAGGTCAATCAGAGTTCCTTCCCTGGGAATTTGGGATTGAGATTAAGAAGAGCTATAAAAACTGGGAGGCTCTAGCTAGCATGGCTATATTTTCTAATATGTGGGATGAGAAGTAGGCCTTTCATGAGGCTAGGCTATGTTCTTGTCCTCAGATCCCTGGAGATATGTATGAACCCTTATATTAAACTTCTCTTTCTGCATAATGAGATAAAGATAGCCACCAGTAATGCCTTCCTCCTCTGCATGCACATGACAGTTATCACATAAGGAGATAGGATCTATTTCCTGTCCTCAATAGAAAGTGATACCTGCCAGTTCCAGACCTCACTGTTAAGAGACCGGGCAACACCTATCTTTGTTCCCTTGGGATCCAACTGCCATGTAAAGGATCTCAGGCCAGACTAATGAATAAGGAAGGATGAAATGCAAAGAGAGGGGCTACCTGAAGAGTACCAAGGTACAGACAGGGGAGTAAAGCTTTATTGTACCTTCCAGCCTGGCCCAACCACCGGCTGAATGCAGCTGAGTGAGCAAACCCAGCCCATGTCCCCTGGAACAGAAAACCTGCCCAGCAGAGCTCTATCTGAATCCTTAACCCATAAAATCATGAAAAATAATACACTGTTTTGCTCTAAGCCACAAAGTTTTGGGTGGTTTGTTATATTGCAATAGATGACTGAAACAACCTAGCTGGAATTAGTTTCCTTTCTTGTAAGCAAAGTGTCCTAACTAATATAGAAAGTCTGTAGCAGTCGGGCATGCAAAATAAACTCTGAAATCCCACTTGGCACTTATATAAGAAATGTGGGGGCAAAATGAGGTTGGTTAATGAGTTTCTCTTCTGGCCATCCTCTCTCCCTCCTGGGATGCTGAAGAGAACAGAGCTGGGTTGTGAGCTAAGTGGTGAGTGAAGATTTAGATTCCTCCTGGCAGAAGCACATGAGCTCCATGGAATGAAGCGGCTCTGGGTTGCTGTGCATGGCCTGGGGCTCCCTGGGGCAGCTAACTCTTGCAAAACTGCCCCAGGGAGGCAATGCTTCCTGGGAAGCCTGAGGGCATTTCTCTCCTGGAACTCTCAGAACCACAGCAGCATGCAGACTAGCCCTGGCAGCTTTGGAAGGTACGGACAGGTTAATAAGAGCTGGAAATAATCATTGGGCCAGCACAGAAAGGGTTTCAGCTTCCAGTTCTCAAAATGTCCCCTCCAAACCTGAGTAATTAAAATTTCCATGCTCTGCAGAGCCTAGGAATTTGGGAACACATCTTCAGGAAAAACATCTGAGACCTTTAAGAGCATAGTTCCGAGAGTCAGCCAAATAGGGATGTGTACCTTGCCTGCATATGACCTTGGGCAAATAACCTAAGTTGGCTGAGCTTCAGTTTCCTCACCTGCAAAATGGGGATAATAATAGCTTACTTGACAGGGTTGACAGGAGCAGATAATGAGTTAATTCAAATGAAGTTTTTAGACATGGGCTTGGCACATAGTAAGTGCTTAATAAATGACACCCATCATGATGATTATTTATCATGCTTATTAACAGTGATTTCGTAACTCTCCCAGACAGCTTTCACTCAGGTAATAAAAAAGAACATTCAGCATCATGGGGCTGATGTCCAGACCCAGTAAGGGACAGAGCTACATCGGAAATTTTAACATAGAAGGAGCTCATTTACTCTGAGAGGTACAGCCAACAATAGGGTGTGAGGCCCCTCACCAGACACCCCCAAAATACTGTAGAGTCTGCGCAGAAAGAATCCTGAGAAAGAGACTGAGTCATTTGATGGGTGGGAAAACTGAGATTCCTAGAGCTCACTAACTGAGATCCTCATGTTCTGCAGTGGGAGCCCCAGTTAGCACCCCCATTTTCAGTTTGGCTCCATGTCTGATGTTTCACTTGGCTTTCATCTGACTCCTCTCTGATCCCTTCCCAGGGAAGTGTGGGTGGAACAGTAATCAGGGCAGGTTTGAGCTTAGAAGACACAAATAGCATTGGGTTTGCCTCTGGCGATGCTACCAGCAAGGGCTGGCTGCAGGCAGGGCGCTGTGGAACAACCACAGCCAGAATCTTCCGGGACTGTCCTCCCCACTCTGGGAAGCCAGGCAGAAAACACACTGTCTCAGCAAAGGGACATTCTGTCACCAAAGACTTGGCCCAAGCTCCCCTGGAAGCCTCTCAAATCTCCTTCAGGGGAAGCCAGGGGCTGCTAGAGTTTCAGGACTTGCCAAACAGGAGTCTCAGGGCAGACTTCTAGAACAAAGGCTTCGGCTAGTGTCAACAATCAGCCTTCTCTTAAAAAAACAAACAAACCTCACAATTAAATAATTGCCACTATTTATTAAGCATGTACTTTGTACAAGGCACCATAATAATCCTTTGCATGCTAATTAAATACTCACCCAGATGTATGTGATAATGTTATCCCCATTTTGCAGATGAGAAAACTGAGACACAGGGAGGTAAAGTGGCTTATCTAAGGGCACGCAGCAGGTAAGTGGCAGAACTGGAATTTGGATCGAGGTCTCCCTGACTTGGCAACCCCAGTTCTTAACCACAACGCTCTGCCATCATGTCACCAGGTTGGTAGGGAGAATACAGCAGGACATTGAAGATAAAACAGGGACCCCATTTACCCTGTTCTATATCATTTAAGCTGGGATCTGCTCAGTCCACAAAGACCTGCTTAACCTGACCCCCAGAGGCAGCCCAGTGGCCATGTTGATACAACAGGGCTTGGCACGCCTGGCTGCAGTTGATTGGACAAGGGATAGTATCTGACATAAGACAGTCAGAGTACCTTCCCTGGGAATTTGGACCCTGGATAAGACTATAAACCCCCAAGCCTCTTGGCCACAGGCAATGTAGGAAGAAGTTAGGAGACAGCCTCATCTTCCATGTTCATTCATTCACTCACAAATATTTTGCTGTGCACCTGTTATACACCAGGCTTTGGGAATACAGCATTGAACAAAACCGGCAAAAATATCTATCCTTAGGAATCTTAATCTGGTGGGGAGAGACATACAATAGTTAAAGAAAATATGTGAAATATAAAATGTGATAGCTGGTGATAAGTGCCACGCAAGAAAAAGGTTGAGCAGAGTTCTTGTTTTCACTGTTTACCTTTAACATACATACATTTCCTTCCCTCATGACTGAGGCTCATCATTGTATGAAGACACACACATATGCACACACACACATGCACACACATACATGCACATGTGCACACACACATGCACATACACGCACACACGCATGCATACATGCATACATGCATACACACACGCACACACACTGCCAGCCTGGAGAACTTTCCACTTCTGAAATATCTTTTAAAAAGCAAAGCAAAATAAAAACCTAACCCCATCAGCAAGCCTCTCAGACCCATCTGCTTGGTGACCACCTGAGGAGGCTGACAGAGGGTCAAGTGTGAAGCTGACACATCCTGTGACACATCCTGAGGTTTGTTTGTCACTTGTCAACAACACCTCTGATTTCCCCAGCCTGCCCTAAGTGCAATTATCTGGATCAAATCAAAGGCACCCACTTCCTGCATCCCCAAAGCATCATTTTCCATCCAAGAACCTCGTTAACCCCTGGCTGAGGGTCTGGATAGGGAGATCAGTGGGCACCTCAGTGCCCAAATCTGTTGTAAGCAGTTGGCAATGGCTGCCCCCGGCAGGAGGGCTTGGGGAGGGGCACAGGGTGGCGGTGGTGTCCCAGCATCCTGCCTTCCCATTTCCTGTTTGATATTTGGATCTAGGAAGACTACTCCAATGGCTTCTCTGTATCCCGGCAGCCAAAGTCTCCATTTATACCAAAAGCTCCCCAAACACATACCCTCACTCCCTTCTCTAAGTTATTCTCCCTCCCTGATGATGCCCCACACGTTCCCCAGTCCCCCAGCTCCAGCCCACACCCATGGCACTCCTTGCTCTCTGGTATTGTCCCTGCTCATTGATTTTGTCACTCTCTTCCACTCATCACACATCCTTCTTATAAGCCTTGCTTCTCTCCCAAACATGTTTTCATTATCCCCTCCCTCTGAGCCCCACTTTCCCCTCCTTCCTACCATTTATCAAACACATAGTGTCACCAGAGCCTGGGTCAGGAACTGTGCATGCATCATCTCAATGCTTACAAGAGTCTTATAGGATAATTACTGTTATTTCCCCCATTCTGCCAGTGAGCAAACTGGGGCTCAGAGAGGTTAAGCAACTTGCCCAAGATCCACTGTAGGCAAGTAGGGAGCTGGCATGGGACCCTGGGTTCTTGGAGTCCGGACCCATCAGGTTAACCTCTGCCTCCTCACTCACATGCTGTCTGACCCTTATAAGACTGGTTTCTCCAATTGTCTTATATAACTAATTTCAAACATGCTCTCTCTTTTACACACTCTTTTTTACCTACTCTCTGTCCTCCTAACCTTGCCCTCAGCTGTACCTTCTGACACCTACATGGCTCTCATTTCTAGAACACATCCCTATGCAGCTGTGATTAGCTGAGACACCTCATGCTCACACCCACCCCACTTCTTGAAGCCTCCAATGACATCTCCCCTTTCCCTATCACAATACCCCTCCCCCTGCCCCTTCTTCAATGCACCCTCAGGCAAGAAACTCCTCACTCGCAGCCCACTCTCTCCTCTAGTCCCTTTTCTCTTCTCCCAACTCTCCTACCTCATGCAACAAAGATCCCACGTCTGCCAGTGGGGAAGTCTGAGGGGGTGCAGGGAGTCACAAATGGCAAAGTCACAAATGGCAAAGCCCAGAGGCAGCCCAGCGCACCCTCCTGCCTTAGTGGCTCTGGGGTGAATGGGAAGTGTAAGCCTCACCCGATTCGCTCCTGCTCCATCTCTTCCATTTTCTCAGCTCGAGCAATCACCCTGTTGATGATTTCTTTCTCCTCATCGGTCAGCTCTTCCTGCTTCCTCTGCCTGTCAGGCTGACCACTGGGGTGGACGGACCAGCCTGCCTGGAGCCTGAAAAGAAATTTGGGAAGGTGTGAGGGTGGAGGAAAAATAGTAGTTCAAATTCCTGCTAGGAAACTCACTGCCTGGGAAACTGTGGGCACAAGGATTATAGCTCTCAGAGCCTCAGTCTGCTCCTCTGTGCAATGGGACACACATACTTCCCTCTCAGGCTTCTGATGAGTTTATTTTGCTTATGTGCTTAGTACACAGTAGACACTCCATGACACTGTCAAGCAAGCTCATGGAAACCTGGAGAGTAAAGATATTTCAGAAAAGATTCTAGAACAGTAGACTTCTGTCAGCCTGACAGGCAGAGTCTGAAGCCCTGGGTCCCAGGTTGACCACAGCATCTGCCTGGCAGAGAGATGGCTTTTGGGGGCCACAGAGTGTTTTAAAATAAGTTTAAACTGGTTGCCAACTACGTTGTAAAAATCTCTTGAATTCACATAAATGTCTAGATTTCCAGCCTCAAAGGCTCTTGTAACATTTTGGGTTCTATCTTGTGTTCTTTTTGCCTTTTCTTATCTTTTTAAGCGAACACTGACATAACATCTATTGGTGCCCACATTACCTAATTATCTCTCACACATGCCCACTGTGTGCCCGCATCAGCTTATTATCTCTCATGCAAGTCCCCCGTTTGTCTGCATTACCTCATTTAATCCTCACATCACCCCTACAAGGCAGGGGCTGTTCGTGTCCTTATTTCCTGGTGAGGAGGCTGAGGCAAGAGGAAATTAGAGCACTTGCCCAAGGTTGCGTGGCTGACAAGTGGCAGCAGCAGGATTCAGACCCGAGCATCCTGCATATTTACCCTCCACGAGACGGAAAGAATGGGACCTGTGCCCGGCAGTGCTTCAGAGAATCGGAGGCTGCTGGGAGCAGAGTTAAGGCTGTGGTCTATGACAAATTAGTATCCTCTCCACTAACACCATGGTCCACGCCCCAAGGTTCTGAGGTATATCACCGGAGTGGAAGGCAGGATTGAACACTGCTAGAAATTCTTGTCCCTATGAGGGAAAAAAATCAGGAACTCTGAATCCTCAGGAGCCAGCCCCGCATTAGCCGCCAGCCTTGGTCCCTTCTGCTAGCCTAACCACAGCAGCAGGCATGAAATTGCCTTTTGACATTGGAGGCTGGAAATTAAAAGCCCATCTTCCTCCCTCCTCCCCCTCTTCTGCCATCCCCCCACCTTAGCTAGCTTGCTCTGAAGAGCAGAGAAGGAAGAGTTTGAAGGAAAAGGGAAGCAGATGTCTTGGGGCAAGTCTTGTTTCCAGAAAGGGAAGGAGGACGTGGCCTGGGGAAATTCTGCTGGAAACACACCTTGCCTTCCCACGTGTGGCCTTGGATGGGACACCTCTGGGATGAGCACATGCTAACACTGCTCAAAACCCCTTGCTCAGAACTCTCCAGTGGTGTCTCATTGACTTAGAATAAAACCCAGAACTAGGCAGAAGTGATGGCTGCGCAACATTGCGAAGATACTGAATGCCACTGAATTGTATGCTTTACAGTGATTACTTTTATGGTATGTGAATTTTACCTAAATAAAATAAAATCCAGACTTCTTGCTTATTCTGCAAAGTCCTACCTGGTCTGTCCTTTACCTGTCCCTCTGTCCTCATTGCCCCTTGCTCCCCCTGGTCACTAGGCTCCAGCCGCACTGGCCTCTCTGCTCAATCTTAAACACCCAAGTCTTCTTTTTGTCTCCGGTCCTTTGTACTTGCTGTTCCCCCTGCCAGGACACTTATCTCCCTGGATCTTCCCTCTCATCATCCTGGTCTCAGAGAGGCTGTCTTTGATCTCTCATTGCCCTGGTTCACTTTCTCCATTGCACCCGTCTCTAGCTGAAGTTATCTTTCAAATTTTTTCTTGTTATATATTTATTACCCCTTTATCTCCCACCAGAACATAGATTACAGGATGGCATGGAGCTTGTCTGGCCCTGGTTCTCTATTGTGTCCATGGCATTTAGATCATTCTCTGACAGCAAGTACATAAAAAGAGGTTTTGAATAAGACCTGGTCCCTGGAGGCCAAAGGAGATGTTAAATGCCTAATTATACAGGTGACATGCAGGGAGACTGAAGCAATGGAGGTTACTCATCCTAGAGATTGGGCAGAACTTCTTGAGGAAGTGAGGAGAATTCATTGTGATCCTGGTGAAGATGAAGCTTCGGGGCCCCCTGTTTGCACAGGCACCTCCTGAGGCCCCAGGATGGGCCCTAGCAATGGTCATGTGATTAGGAAAGTTTGCAGAAGCAAGGTGGTTTTCTCTTTTTGATCTTGAAGAGGACCCCTTAAGTACATAAGCTTTGGGCCCCACAAAGCTATGGCTGACTTCTGCTGAGACCTCAAAGATAAGCTGAAGGGGTGATGGAAGGTAGGGGAGAGATGGAGTCTGGCAAAGGGCACCAAACTTTCTTTGCAAAAGCTGGAGTAGAGCAAGCAGGCAGCATGCTGGAGGGAAAGAAGACCAGTATGATGACCAGCCTCTAGGATGGTCCCCAGAGGTCCCTGCCTCCTGTTATTCATACTCTCCTGTGTGTGGTCCCCTCCCATGCTGAATCAAGGCTGATCCAGTGTGACCATCTAAATACAGTGGAAGTGATGCTGTGTGGCTTCCAAACCATAAAAGACACTGAAGCATCCACCATGGCCAGCCACCTTGTTGTGAGGGCACTTAAACAGCTCCGTGGAGAGGCCCACTTGGAGGGGAACTGAGGCCAACAGCTAGTACCAAACTGCCAGCTATGTGAGTGGCTCCTCGATCCCCTATGAAGCCTTCAGATAACTGCTGCCCCAGGTGACATGTCTGCAGCTGTATGAATGACCTTGTGCCAGGGCTGCCCAGCCAAGCCACCCTCCAATTCCTACTCACAGAAACTGTGAGGGATAATCAATGGTTTCTGTAATTTTAAGCCACTTTTTTGAGATGATTTGTTATCAGATAACTAGGAAACCCAGCCCAGCAGGAGGATAGAGATAGACTGGTAGCACCCACCCCACAGTGTCTGGATTCATGTTCTATTGCTGCATGACACATTCTTACAAATGTAGGGGCTTAAACTAACACACATTTATTTTCTCACAGTTTCTGGGGGTCAGGAGTCTGGGCTTGGCTTAACCGGGTCTTCTGCTCAGGATTTCACAAGGATGCAATCATGGTATGGGCTGGGCTGTGTTCTCATCTGGAGGCTTGAGAGGGGAAGAATTAGCTTCTAAGCAAAAATTCATTGGCAGAATTAATTTGCTCGCAGCTGTATGACCCAGGGCCATGGCCTTTTGTTGGCTGTTGAGAGAGTCCCTACCCCAGGTCCTAGAGGCTGCCTACATTTCCTAATCATGTGGACCTCTCTGATCCCATTGTGTGGGCCACTTCCTTCATCAAGTCCACAAGGAGAATCTCTAGCTCCTGTCACCCGAGACAGTCTTATATAACATAATGTGATCCCAAGAGTGACAGCTCATCCCCTTTGCTGCATTCTATAGGCTAGAAGCAAGGCTCAGGTCCTGCCCACACTCGGGGTCAGGGCATTACACAAAGGCATGAACACCAAGAGGTGGGGATCACTTTGAAGTCTGCCTGCTGTGGCATTCCTGGCAGATATCCTTTCATCCTTGCTTGAATGCCTCCTATGATGGAGGCCTCACTCTCTTTATGCAGAGTCTGTGCCATGCTATTGGGAAGATCTTCCATTTGGTGTGCCAATGCCCCTCAGCCTGCTGTTTCTTCCCGTTACTTTTAAAGGATACAGTGGACTCCTGTATAATGAAGATCACCTACCCTTCCCAAAGAGCCCCAGTCATAACGGAATTCAGCCACTCCCAAGTCTCATCAGTTTTCCATGGAAATGGACACTTCACTGCCCCTATTCTCCCTTATTTGCCGCCGCATCTCTTCCTGGATTTCTCTGTTGATCCTCCTTTATTTTCTGCCATTACAAAGCAGCTCAGTGACCAAAACTGAACACATGTGAGATTCTAGGCCTAGTCCCCAGTGAAGACCCTCCAAGGACACATTCCTGCAGCTCACAATCTGGTCAGGAGCCAGCCTGACCTGAAGTCAATGGCTCACACCCCACCACCACACCATTGCCAGTGTTATTGTGCACAGGAAATGCAAGCATCTGAACACACATGGCTCCAGAGACATAAGCAGGGCTGGGGGTCCCCCAGAGGCCCTGCCTAGGATAATTGCCTCCATCTGCAGACTGCAGATGAGCAGCCCTGCGGGAGGCTGCTGGCACCTTTCCAAACCCTTCCCCCATCCTCTGCTCCAGAACACGTAGTTGACAAACAGCTCATCGTGTTTGAAAATGTCGCCGATTGGTCTCAGTGGGAATCTGCAAGCCTCCTGTGGATTTTCATGTTTTAATTCCAGAAGCAAACAGACAGAAACAAGATCAGTTTTCAGACCAAAGCTTTTGCTCTCAGGGGACAGAATGGGCTTGTCTAGGTCTTCCTGAGTCGAGCAGCGATGTGAGCACAAGGTCATCAAGAATCGGGTCCTTGGGATAAGACCCTTGCCAAGGGCTTCTGGACACAGGATGGCAGCTCTGTGTCCTTAAGACCAGAGCCAGAGTCCAGCATTGGGATCTTGTTAAAGACCAAAGCCAGAGACCAAAGTATTGTTCCCCTTGGACAAGTTAGAGAATTGTATCCAATCCAGAAAATACCCAGCGGGCCTACTATGTGCTAATTTGAACCCTTGTTGACTTGGCAGAGTTAATGAGTGTAATCCTGGGTCTGACACTTGTTGGCAAGTGTGCTGGGCCTCTGCTCTGCTCTGAACCTCAGTTTCCTGGTCTGTTAATTGAGAATGTTAATAGGGCATGCATCACAGGGTCCTTGGGAAGATTAAATATGAAAGTGCATGCCAAGTGCCCAGGAAACAGCAGCCCTTGCTATTGTGACCATCCTCTTAATCTACCAGGATGCCCTAACTTTTTAGTGAGGGATGAATTGCACCGGGAACTTTGCAAGCAAACTGAGATGTGCTCCACAGTTTCGTGGGACTGCCTCTCCAGGTGAGTGCTGGCATTTTTCACAGTAACTCATTAGCTAGCTGCTGGCAGAGTAGCCCTTCAACCTAAGCAGACCTGGTGGCTGCCTACAATGACAGCCCTGGCTGCTATGAAGATACAGTAACCTAAGAGAGGGGATGCAGGAGTAGGCTTTGGGGTCATAGAGCTCCGATTTCTTTTCTGGCACTGCCCTGCCTGGATGTGCAACCTTAGGAACAAGTTACATAGCATCTCTGAGTCTTAGTTTCCTCATCTGTTAAAGGGAATACGTACTAGTGAGCTCATTAAGCTCATATGAGGGTCAACTAGACCGTGCATAAAAAGTGTTTAGCGTAGATCCTAGGACTTGGTAAATGCTCCAAAAAGGTGAACTTGTGTTTTCTTTTTCTTCTTATTAAATATTTTTGGTATGAAACTGTGTCTCAAATCCTTGCCACAGTGGCAATTCAGTGAAAAATTACCTAATAGCACTGCACATATAGTGGACACTGAATCTGAATGAAAGAAAGAATGAATAAATAGAATGTTTTGATAGGGAGGAGTAGGGAAGACAGATGGGAAGACAATGACCCAGGGTGGGAAGAAACCAATGGAATGAAACAAAACGTGCAGCCTGGATCACTGACTGGCATTTGAAATCAGGAAGCTCTTTGACATCTTAAAGCCATGGTAGTAGGAGTGTCCAAATCAATTCCTTGCCCATCTGCACAAACATAAGCCTAGCTGATTTAGCTATTCAGGAGAGAGAGACAGAGAGACAGAGAGAGAGAGAGAGAGAGAGAGAGAGAGAGAGAGAGAGAGAGATAGGAGAGAGACCAACTAACCTAGCTGACTTTAAGTGGCAGGAATGAATGCTGGAGAAAATGAACTTTCAGAAACACCCTTCCTGGACCAATCCTTCCTGCAGCTCCCAGATTTCCTTTCTCGATCGGATACACTAACCCCAGACCAGAATCTACTGAGATATTAGGATGCAATGGAAAACAAAGCAAAACAAAACAAAACAAATCAAACTCGAGCTTTAGATTCAGAACAATCTGCATTCAAACCCTGGCACTGTGTGACTTAGGGGAAAGTATTTTATCCCTCTGGACTCTAATCTCCATCTGTCAAATGGAGTTAATAATAATATTTATGTCATAGGGTTTACATTTACTGTCTTGTTGAATTTTTGCAATACCTTTGAGGTAAACATTATTCTCCTCTCGAGTATACCAAGGTTCAGAGAGGTTAATCACTTGCCTAAGGCCGCACAGCTTGAAGTAGCAAAGCCAACTCCAGGGGGGATGTCCTATGCTCTGAGCCACCATGCTATCCTGCCTTTCTAAAAGGCAGCCAGATGGTCCAATCTCACGTTCTGTCTCCCAGGCCATAGTCAACTCTTCCAGACCCCCTGCCCCCCCTCATCTTAATTATTCGTGGCTCTTCAGTTTAGAGGAAGCTTGAATCTCAGGAAATTTTGACTGTTGGTTCCAAATATCTTTTTTGTATATTTTTTCCAATGAGGTGTTTTTTGTTTTGTTTTATTTTGTTTTGTTTTTAAAAGACAAGGTCTTGTTATGTTGTCCATGCTGGATTTGAGCTCCTGAGCTTAAGCAATCCTCCCACCTCAGCCTTCCAAGTCGCTGGGACTAGAGGTGTGCATCACCACATGAAGCTTAATAGGGCTTCATTCTGAGCATCACAGTAGATTGGTCTAATTAGGGGAATGTAAAGTATAGAGACACCAAGAGCCCATCACTGGCTTAAAATGCTGATGGTTGTGTGATGTGAATGGGGATGGAAACAAGCACCTTCCCCCAGATGATGAAGAACTTAGGGGCTCTCTAGGGCCTGTCTACCACTAGCTAATCTGCAAAGAACAATGTGCCACGTCCTGGCTGCAGGAAGAAATGCTCAGAGCTGCCTTTGAGGTGGAAGCAGTGAATTGGTTGTATGCCCCAACGCAAAATACACCTATTATTTTAGAAGGCACTTTACTGCCCACTTTAGAACCTAAACACCTTTACTGGGAAAAGATAACATAAACCCTATCTGGGTACTGGTCTGAACCTATAAAAGCCTCTGGGCAGTGCAGAGGGGTGGCCTGTGATAGAGTTCATCACTTCTCAAACTTTAGCATGCCTAAGATTCACTTGGTGAGCTAGCCAGAATGCAGATTTCTGGGCCCTTTGCAGAAATTTGGGTTCAGAAGGTCTGGGGTGGGACTTGAGAATTTGCATTTCCAGGAGAGGAAGGAATAAAGTCGGGATGGTTAATGGGTACAAAAATACTCGTAGATAGAAGGAATAAGATCTAATATTTGGTAGCACAATGAATAGGATGACTATAATTAACAATATTTTATTGTATATTCAAAATAACTAGAAGATTAGAATTAAAATGTTCTCAACACAAATAAATGATAAATGTTTGAGGTGATACGTATTTCAATTACCCTGATTTGATTATTCCACATTGTACATAGTACCAAAATATCACATGTACCCCAAAAATATGTAAACTATTTTATGTCAATAAAAAAATTTTAAAATTTAGAAAGAAAAAAAGAGACAAACATTGGGGAAAAAAATTAATATGTAGTATTTTAGTAAAAGCATGAAATATGGTTTATTGTAAGGATGGCCCCAATATTTCACTCTTCTCTGTATACATGCCCTATGCCATGTGAATTTGAAATTGATCACCGAAAAGTCAGGGTCTATTTTCTCTTCTTTCTTTTTGAGATTGTGTCTCACTTGGTTGCCCAGGCGGGAGTGCAGTGGCACAATCTCGGCTCACTGCAACCTCCACCTCCTGAGTTCAAGTAATTCTCCTGCATCAGCCTCCTGAGTAGCTGGGACTACAGGCGTGCACCACCATGCCCAGGTAGTTTTTTGTGTTTTTAATAGAGACAGAATTTCACCACGTTGGCCAGGCTGGTCTCGAATTCCTGACCTCAAGCGATCTGCCCACCTCGGCCTCCCAAAGTGCTAGGATTCCGGGCATGAGCCACCACGCCTGGCTCTAGCATCTGTTTTGCTACTCCTTAAATCTAGCCCAGACTTAGGACTTGCTGTGGGCAATAAAATGCAGGGGAGTGATGTTGCACTAGTCCAGAGGCAATGCCTCCAAAGGCCTTGTGTGTTTCTGTTTACTCTTATACCCTGCCATCACCATGGGAAAACCCAGGATATCCTGTTGGAAGGTGACGCATGTGATATCATGTTGGAAGAAATGTATCATTCCAGACATGGTCATCTTAGATCAGCCAACCCTTTGATGCATAAATGAGCCTAGCCAAAGTCCATAGAGTCAGTTACCAAGCCCAGATGCCTGAGAACAAGTAACTGTTCTAAGCCACTGAGTTTTAAGATGGTTTGTTACACAGCAAAAGCTAACTGATACATTTTTCACCATGGCAAAAAAAAAAAAAAAAAAAAGAAAAAAAAGAGTGAAACTTGTTAGACTTCCTACACTTATTTTACAGTTTACCATTACGTTAAATTCCAGTTGTATAATGTTTACCATACTATTTTTAATGCTTTCAGCCACTAAAGGTCTTTATCCAGCTCCACTCTTATCTGTCTCAAATATTTGGCTTCTGAATAAAGTATTATTCAAAGAAAGACTTTCACTGCTAAGAAAAAGTCTAAAGACCACTGTAGGTAACCTGCTCATTTTCCCAGATGCCTGAGACTCACAAGGAGAAAGGGAATTGCCAAGAATCATGAGTAGAGAGAGGATGGTCCAGGACTTGAGAAACCAGCCTTCTCGATGTGCTTCACCTGCTACCAGAAGGCACCTGCTCAGGTGCACCACGAGGGGGTCAGAATGAAGCCACCCACCAAGGCCAGCATCAGTGGACACCAACACAAAAGGAAATTAGCCCCAACTCCAGATGGAAGCCCCTCATAGATGTTTCCCCTTGAAATACTGCAAAGGGCAGCCTCCCATATCTTTCCTGCCTCCCACCTTGATTCTTCATTACATGCACACAATAGTCACATAATAAATACTCGCCAGATGTGCCTATTAATAAATTATAACTCCCTAAAGGAGTGGGATGATAGAAAAGCTGTCGGGGCATGAAAGCTCTGAAGCATTCAACAGCAGAGGTGTGCAGAAAATTAATCCTTTTTCTTTTCTTTCTTTTTCTCTCCCTCCCTTCGCCTTGGATGCCAACATGGGCAGGTGTCTGCAGGAAGTCTCTTTAGAGCACAGTGAATGGGATTTTAATGAATCCTGAAGGAAAGGAGGGGTAGCTACACCACAGAATGTTTTGCCCATGACTAGCTGGTATAAAGGCCCCTTTGGATGAAATTTACCCCATCCAGACTAATGGGGGGTGCAGAAGGGATGCTGTGGGTCCCCCACGTCCTCAGAATGCCAAGGGGACCTGGGGCTCCTGTTAACCTTTTTAGCCAGACCGAATTCCATTCTGTTCTTATAAAATCCCACATTGTCTCTCACAGTTGGGCTTGGCAGATGCCGTGTCCCCTACCGGGAGCTCCTCTGTCTCCTACACCTAGTGCTCCTCCCTCTCCTGGTCTCAGCTTACACATCACTTCTTCCAGGAAGCTCTCCATCATCACCCTCGGGTCTGAGCTAGGGGACTGTCTTTGTGCTCCACAGTCCACTGTGATTCTATGATTATAGCTCCGCACATACCGGAGTGTATTTGTTGGTGACTGGCCCTTTATTTGTTTGTAGACTCCACTAGACATACCTTTATACTTGGCTAACTGCGTCCCTGGTGCTTAGCATGGTGCTTGGTATTTAGTAGGTACTCGGTGTAAGTGTTTATTAATAGAGGAAGGGAGGAAGGAAGGGAGGGAGGGAGGAAGAAAGGGGGGGGAAGGAGAGAGGGAGGAAAGGGAGGAGGGAGGGAGGGGAGGATCTTGGGGATGAAGGACAGAGGGGAAGAGGATGAACATGCTGCCTTTCAACCTGCAGCATTCGTGAAACCTCTAAGAGCCTTGAGAGCCTCTGGAGTCATGAACTTCTCTCTTGTGATGTTCATATTTGTAATCTGACAATGACCCAGCATCTCTCTCCAGCATGTCTGAATAATATACTCATGATTTCACAGAAAGCAGATCTTGCCTGTCCAGGGTCCTGTCAGCCAACAACAGAGCTTGTAGAGCATTCAAATAGTCTTTACAAGGTAGCTTGTTGAAAGCTCTCATCTGACAGATGGAGAAACTGAGGCACAGGGCAGGGAGAAGAGTTTTCCTGGGTCTCCTGGCTACATATTAGCTGTGATAACTAAATCTTTAGAGCATTCTGGGTCTGATAATGTGGTTATTTGGGTCCAAAAAGGCTGAAAAAGTTGCGCAAGAGTCTTCTATATAAACATAAGGGTAAGGCAAGGCTGTAATTCACACCTTCATCTAACTTTGCTTGATTAAGCTTTACAGTTGATGAAGCTTCCTGTAAACATCTCATTTGATCCCACCACCAGCCAGTGAGGAGGGAGGGGCAGGGTTACTGTGCCTATTTTACAAACAAGATAACCAACACTCAAGGAGGTGAAGGGCTGTGTCCCAGGCCACAGGGACCGTGAGTCCCAGAGTCCCATGATTGCGGGGAGGGGAGGTAAAAATGACTTTCCATAGTTTCTGAATGTGTGCACGCAACTGAAGATGGGGCTGCTTTGCAGTCTGGCTGCTCATTTATCGGACCCGGCATCCAATCTGTCATGCGTATTTAGGAAATGAATCCAATTAAAAACACAAAAGTTGTGAGAAAAGATAGGGCCTCTGCGTCAAAGGTATTTTGCTGGGAAATCAGGATGACCTCTGATGAGGTGACAAAGACCAAATGTACAGCACATAACAATCCAGAGCCCTGCCCTGTTCATCATCATCTTTTATTCATGGTAGCAGGTATTAGAGTTAACATTTTCCTTACCACAGAACAGTGGTCCCTAGCAAAATGCTGCAGAAACAAGGGCACTGAGTGGCCAATAAACTTGCTGAAATCCTACACATCACTAACAAGAATTGAGGGCTAAGAAATATCTTGTATCCTTTTATCAAGTTTGGTGTGAGTTTTTTTTTTTTTTTAATAAGTATTTTTTCCTAAGGTGGGTGTGGGTATTTTTTATATTTTAGCTTTTTAAAAAAATATTTAAAATTTGCTAGTTCCTTTTTTAACCATCTCTCTTCAGGGGCAAGCCACCTTGATCAGAGAAAGAGATAAAATACAGTGTAAAAAAAATAAATAAATAAGTTATAAAATACTCACTGTTCTTTATCACTGAAGGAAGGCAGAGAAAGGAGAGAAAGAAAAAAATGAATAAAGTTAGGTAAGAAATTGTCACAATATCAACACTGTCTGGATGCAACACTCACATAGTTTGAATTATGATGACCTACTTCCATTTCGTTTCAGCCATTATCTAAAACAAGGCTGCTTCAACATAGCGTTATGAAATCCACATCTTTGATAAAATTGACCAGCCAGTTTGGCTTATTAATTAACTAAGCTGATCATGTATGTATTTGAATAATGGTTTGAGGCACTAAAAAGAAATCACTGAATGATCTCATGGCCATCATCTTTCTTGGTTTCTGTTATTTCAAACACTGGGGGACAAGGACCACACTAGGTAGAGCAATGGGCCCTGAACAGTAGACCTTGTAGTTCCCCAGTTTGGGAAAGCAAGTTCTTCCTCTCTAGACTGGAGACCAGCATCTCCATTTATGAGGCATGCAACCAAAAGCAGGTCATATCGTCTCTTTGTGCCTCAGTTTCCACCTCCCATGTCTGGCACTCTCTGGTTTGCAGACTTGAATGCTAGACAGAAGTATCAACTGTCAAAGACCAGCATTTCTCCCCATGTATTCTTAACATGAAGAACTGAACCATTGCCCTAACCAAGCAAGGAGTAGACGCATTCATTTCTCTCAAATTCCCCTGTTGTTGGTTTCAAACGTGATCATTAAATTCAAGGACAGTGAGAGAGGAAGACATTTGAGAATAACAAAAGCAGGAAGCATGTCTGGCTAGCCAGCAGTTAATTACGACTAGATTTGTTAATTTACTGGAGAAAGACATTATAAGTGTCTGCATTACTTCACCACCACTGCAACAGACTAGATAGCATGTGTGATGACTGTAATTCACCCATTAGCATTTATTGGAAAATAATTTTAATATCTGAAGAAAAGGCAGCAGCAATCAAGCCAGCCAGATGCATTCAGAATGCCAACATGTTTCATGGGAGCCCAGGAACGCTTTAATGAAATGGCGTCCAGACTGTTTGGATAATTTTAATTTAATTGTAAGGCAAATTGTTTGGCTTCATATCGACTAAAGTAAACTCTGATGGATGAGATTTTAATTAACTGACATTTCTTAAATAAAATAAATATTTTACCCCATCCACCCTTCAGGCAACTGTTTATCTTACAGAGACACACTTTCTGGCTGAGGAAATATTCTCTGCAAAATAAGTTTGGCTCCAAGAAGACATCGTGAAAAGGGCTTTGGAAACTAGCAATTTCCTATGAAAAAGGAAACCAAAAGAGTTCAATAGTGTCTTCAAAACAGTAAAACTTGTAGAACTGGAGGAGGTATTAGATAGAAGTAGTAAACAGACATGAGACATTTGCTTTGGAGTACATGGGTGGACTAAATATTCAGAAAGACCCTTCACCAATATAAAATTAGATCCTAGAAAAATTAAAGCAAACTTTTAAAAAATGCAGTTCTGGGATTTCTAGAAAGTAAGGAAATTCTCCAAATGAATAAACCAAATAGATTTAATTAAAATAAAAAACTTTTTCTCTTCAAAAGACTCTGTTATGGAAAAGGAAAGGTAAGTAACAGACTTGGAGAGAGTATTTGCAACATGTATATCCACAAGGGATTTTATCTCTAACATAAGGAAACTTGTAAAACTTAATAATAAGAAGATGAATTACCTGATTTTAAAAATGGACAAAAGATTTGAAAAGATACTTCAACAAAGATTTATACAAATGGAAAAAATTTATATTTGTATGTCTAACGTCATTAATTATTAGGGAAATGCAAATTAAAACCACAATGAACCACTATACACACACCAAGAAGGTTAAAATTAGAAAGACTGATCATACCAAGTGCTGCTGAGGTGGTAGGGAAGCTGGAACTGTCATCCACTTCTGGTGGAAATTTTAAATAATACAATAAACTTGAAAAACAGTTTGACAGTTTCTTAAAAAGTTAAACCAGCATCTACCATACGACTGAAACACTCCACTTTTAGGTAATCACCCCAAAGAAATGAAAGTATGTGTCTATACAAAGTTTTATTTGTACTAGCCCAAACCCACTGTTCATCAACGGATGAATGAGTAAATGAACTGTGGCATATTCGCATAATGGAATAATATTCAGAAATTAAAAGAAACAAATATTGATATATAAAACAATATGATTGGATCTCAAAATAATTACACTGAGTGAAAGAAGACAGATAGCTCCCTTGCACAAAGGGTACACACTGGATGATTCCATTTATATGAAGTTCCAGAAAAAGCAAATTTATTGCTAAATAGTGATGATTTAGGGATGGGTGGGGAGAGGGAGGGGTAAGAAGGAGGAACTATAAAGGGTAACAAGGAAGTTTTGGCGATGGATGTATATGTTCATTATCTTGATTACTGTGATGATTTCATGGGTATATACACGTTTTTATGGCTGATGGTGGCTCATGCCAGTAATTCCAGCATTTTGGGAGGCCAAGGCTAGAGGATCACTGGAGTCCAGGAGTTTGGAACCAGCCTGGGCAACAGGCTGGGCAAGACCTTGTCTCTATTTAAAAAAAAACTTAACCAGGTGCAGTAATGTGTACCCACAGTTCCAGGTTCTCAGGAAGTCAAGATGGGAGGATTGCTTGAACCTGGGCGGTCGAAGCTACAGTGAGCTGTGGTTGTGCTATTGCACTCTGGCCTATACAACAGAGTGAGATACTGTCTCTAAAAAAATAAAAATATAAAATTATCAAATTGTACTTTAAATTACCCTAATTGTGTACCGTTGAAGGTATATTAATTATACCTCTATAAAGCATATTTTAAAAAAGGAAATTCAGCAAACTGAATCCAGAACAGGGAGCTGTGAGCAATAAACCAATGCAAATACCAACATTACATTCCAGGGGCTGATGTGGAGATCCTGACAGGTGCAGAAGCTGAATTGGAGATACGCACATGGAGCCAGGACCCTCAAAGGGAGCAAAAGTGTTTCTGGATGACCAGAGCATCTCACTCCTGGCAGAAGCAAGTGTAAATACCTCTGAAGAAAAAATGTTCCCAAGGTAGGTCCCTAGGATTCTCACAGACTGAGCATTCAAAGTGCAAGTAATTATGAGTGAAAATCTGCAGGAAAGACAAACAACAGACCTACATGGTCAGAGGCTTCAGGCAGTGGTGTGCTGGTAAATGTTTAACAACTGACTCTCTGGGGAAAGAGCCCCGTGGAGGCTGATTTCAAATGCCAACATGATGTGACTAAATGAAGAGCTGGGAATAAATGTACAGCAGCATACCTTTATATAGTATTTCCACCTTACAGGTATAATAGACATAAATAACAGAGAATATCAAAATGTAGTAAAACAGGTCAGGCGCAGTGGCTCACACCTGTAATCCCAGCATTTTGGGAGGCCAAGATGGGAAGATCACCTGAGGTCAGGAGTTCAAGACCAGCCTGGCCAACATGGTGAAACCCCGTTGGGAGGGAGACAAAAGAATCGCTTGAACCTGGGAGGTGAAGGTTGCAGTGAGCCAAGATTGTGCCATTGCACTCCAGCCTAGGCAAAAGAGCAAGACTCTGTCTCAAAAAAAAAAGATAGTGAAATAATTGAAACATGTTTGATTTTGAATATTTATCACCATTGTGTGTAATATGATTTAACTATAAATATATATTTATTCATTTCAGGGAAAGGGTCTCTCTGTTACCCAAGCTGGAGTGCAGTGGCATAATCATAGCTCACTGCAGCCTCGAACTCCTGGGTTCAAGCAATTCTCCTGCTTCAGCGTCCTGAGTAGTTGAGACCACAGGCATGCACCACCACATCCAGCTAATTTTTAAATTTGTTGTAGAGATGGAGTCTCACTGTGTTGGCCAGGCTGGTCTCAAACTCCCGGCCTCAAGTGATCCTCCCACCTTGGCCTCCCAAATTGCTGGGATTATAGGTGTGAGCCATAGTTCCTGGCTAATATATATCTTAATTTTTAATAATGGCCATGTTTATTAACTGGCTCACAAAATTCCTAAAAATTTAACATCCATTCTAATGAGCTTTTATGGTACATATCCAGCATGCCACTGAATCAGGTATAATTATTGGATACAGAATGTGAAGTTACTGTATGTGAAATACTTAAAGAAATAAAATGTGGATTAAAACAAGCAAGAGTCAAGAGACTAAAAATGGTTAGGAAGATACTAAAAAGAATGAAAAATAATTTTTAGAAATAAAATATGTAACTGCTAAACTCTAAAATGCAATGGGTGGTTTAATGGTCAATTAATATGCTTTAAGACAGAGTATAGCCAGGATGAAAGACGTGAAGAAATTACCCAAAATACAGCAGAGAGGTAAAGAGATATAAAATATGAAAGAGAGAACAGACAGAGCAAGACCCCAACTCAAAGAAAAAAGTGAGAGAGAGAATAAGCAACATGGAGGTCTAATATTTATCTAATCAGATTCCAGATAGGGAAAATAGGGAGAACCGAAGAAAGAAAAATATTTCAAGAGATAATGCTGAGAATTTTCTAGAACTAGAAAATTTCTAGATTTTTCATGTTGGAAAACATGAATCCACTGTTTCAGGAAGCACAACACACAACAAGTAGAAAAAAACAATAAGAAATATACACTTAAGCACATCGTTCTACAGAACATCAAAAAGAAGGTCTTATGTGGAGGGAAAAATCATCTACAGAGGAAGGGCAATTTGTTGACTTAAGACTCTTAACAGACACTTGAAAGCACAACCAATCCTTCAAAGTCTACCTAGAATGCTGCAACCTTCAAGAACAAGGGATAAATCAATGTTTTAAGATACACACAGTCTGAGAGAGCTTACCAACAGAATTTTACCAAATGAAAAGCTGTACTTCAGGAAGAAGTAAAGTGGCCCCAAGAAGGACCAAGATTCAGGAAGATTTGAACATTGAACCAGAAAACTAGAAGACAGGAAAAATTTTTTTTAAATGCCAGTATAAAATAATAATGTCTAATATATGGAGTTAAATAAAGGATTAAACTAAGATACTAGAGAAGAGTCGTATGTAGGTAAGGAGGGTCGGAATTAAGATGTTGTTAGAGTGTTTTAAGCACCTTGTGTTACCTAGAGGAAGATGTTGAGACAGTGAGTAACTCCAGACATGATTAGCTATGAATGGTAATACTTTAAGGATAGCTATGCAAATCATAGGAATGAACCACATGACTTTGAAACCAATAACGAGAAAAGTAGAATTTGTAAACCCCCAAGCCCAGTTAACCAATTAATAAAAATAAAAGGCAAGGAGAGAAACAAAAGAACTATAGAAAAAGAGAGACCAAAACAACAAGAGAGTAGAAAAGTTAAACTATATAATAGATCAGCAAACTATAGGCTACAGGCCAAATACAGTCAGCTGCCTGTTTTTATTTAAAAAAAAACAAAAACAAACAAACAAAAAAGCCATGCCCATTGATGTGCATGTTGCCTATGGCTGATTTTGCACTAGAACAGTGAAAGTGGAGTTGTTGCAATGGAGACTTTATGGCCAGAAAAGCCTGAAATATTTACTATTTGGTCCTTTATAGAAAGACTTTGCTGATAATTACAGTATCTGTAAATTGATTAAAATCATCACCTAAAAGACAAAGATGACCGCACTGAATTAAACAATAACAAAAGAAACAAAATCTGGCTAAAAATATCCTTTATATTCCCTTACCTGAAATGTAAGAGGACTAAAAGATTAAAAATAAAAGGATAAAAAAATACTAAAGAAAGCTGATGTTGTTTTTTAATATCACAAAAGGGAGTTTAGGACAAAAAATCATTATTAGAGATAAAGAGAGACATTACATAATGATAAAAGGTTCAACTTTTCAGTAATATAGGTCATCTCCAAACCTGTAGCCATCTCACAGAACCACAAGGAGAAACTGACAGATCCATGGTGACTGAAGGAGATTTCAGCATAATACAAGTAGACTAAAAAGCCGTAAATGTAAAAACATGTTATAAACACAATTAATAATCTCATTTTGATATGTGAGTGACCTTACAAACTGTAATTATAGAATGCACATTTTTCTTATGTACTCATTGAGCATAGCCCAAGATCTGGTTATAAGCCAAATCTTAACACATTTCAAAGATGAAGTATCATATGGGTCATATTCTCCAACCGAAATGCCATTAAATTTGAGTTTAATAACGAAAAAAGTAATAAGTTAAGAATCCTCAAACATCTAGAAATTTTTAAATATACCTCTAAATCACTCTTGGGTTAAAGTAGAAATCATAAGAGAAATTTTAAAATACATAGAAATGAGAAACAATGAAAATACTATATGTTGAAGCTTGTGGGATCATTTGAATGTGGTACTTTGTCGATCACCTTTATAGTTACTAATATTAGAAAAAAGGGAAGTTTTATATTAATGAGGTAAGTACACAACCCAAGTATTTAGAAAGTAATAGAATACACTTAAGAAAATGAGAAAGGATTATTTAATAGAAATTAGAACAAAAATTAATCAGACAGTAAATGACAGGGCAATATTTAATAATAAGAAAGGCATTCCCATTTCAATCTCCTTTCCAACCTCACATACTTCAAGGAGAAAGTGCTCATATGACTTTAACACTTCTCTATCACTTGCTAGTTGCCTTTTTAAGTGGGAAGCAAGTCTCAGGCTCAGAGCCTCTGTGAGGCTACAGTTTATAGCTAGAATGTAATAACATTGTTTTTTTAAAATTATTTGTCTTCATGGTTACCTTTGTTCATAGAAAGCATGAACTAATTATCCACTTACATCCACTTGTGATTAAAAAAAAAGCTCTTGTTAGAGTGCTTACATTTTATAAGTAGCCAATTAAGAGAAAATAACAATAATGATATTTCATAGATGAGGTAAAAATTGTAAAAGTGGTGTTCGAATGACCAAGTTTAGGGAAACACTGCTCTCCAATAAGGAAAAATCTTTGCTAAAAAGCCTTTGTAGGCTAGGGGTAGTGGCTCATACCTGTAATCCCAGCACTTTGGGAGACCAAGGCAGGAGAATCACTTGAGCCCAGGAGTTTGAGACTAGCCTGATCAACATAGCAAGACCCTATCTCTACAAAAAGAAATTAAAATTAGCCAGGCATGGTGGTGCATGCCTGTAGTCCAAGCTACTTAGGAGGCTGAGACAAGAGGATTGCTTGAGCCCAGGAGGTCAAGGCAATAAGCTATGATTGCACCATTACGCTTCAGCCTGGGCAATGGAGCAAGACCCTGTCTCAAATTTAAAAAAAAAAAAAAGCCTTTCTCCATTCTTTGGGCAAGCCACAACAACTACACCCTGACATTTATTCTTTTTACAAAAATAACCATATCTTCAACTATCCTACCCAGAATTTAAACTCTTAAACTGACCCTAAAATACTGTCTAACAAAAGATTGACAGAAGTCCACAGTTAAGGAAACTTAGAGGTCATCTATTCCAGGGAGACCAACTGGGATGGGTGGGTAACAGAAATGTCCAAAGTAGGCCAGGTATTGGAGACCAACAAGGAGTTATGGGGACTGTGGAAAACTGGAGAGATCTTGTCAGTCTAAATATATGAGCTGCTACTTGTCTTCTGCTGAACTGTTGGCAAAATTGCGGTCCAGTATTGTCAGGTCTTCTGATATTTTGAAGTCATGTCAGAAATCTGGACTTTCATGTGAAATCTCCCAATTTTTACATGATCAGGCCCAAAATATAAAAAAGAAAAAAACCATACACACACACTTCTGCAAGTCAGAGTCTGCCAGGTTGTAATCTCTGATCTAGTGCAACTTCCTTATTTGACCGATGAGGGAACCAGGACCCCGAGAGGGGAAGATACTTGCCTATCATCACACAGTAAATTAGCTCATATCCAGAACTAGAACCCAAGTCTGGTTCTGACACCAGGTCAGTTCTCTCTCCAGTCCACCAGGCCACCTAATCTACGAAGCATGAAACTCAGGATTTAATCTGTTCTTCCAACCTTGCAAAATAGTCAAACTACGGGAGACATTTTCATGACTGAACTCCCATTAGGTTCCTCTCCCCCTTCCTCAGGGAAGGAAGCGATTCCTTCTTTTTTTAAAGCGTAGAACTGTCAAAACCTCATCGACTCAAAACAAGCCACTCCCAGGAACATGCAGCAACTTACTTTGATTGAAGGGGCCGGTCACTGGGGTACATCCAACGGTTAGAACTGTTGCTGAACACGGTGTCAGTCATGGTAGACGTCTAGTGCTCCTGGAAAACATCAACCCAGAGAGGACATCACCCCATCATTCAGCCACTCCTTAGTTCTCAAGTCCCTGATTTATACCACACACCCAGTGAGATAGAGAAGAAAGAACTAAATCTAGTTTCTCCATTTTTCAGATGGGGAATCTGAGATCCTAAGGGGGAAAAGTGTCTTGCTGGAAGTCATGGCTACCCCTTGGCAAGAAATGGACCAGAGGGAAGAACCCCTCACCTAAATCCAAGCTCCTCCATACGCTGTTGCGGGGATGTTGAGGGAAGGCCACCGCACCCCCAGCAGTGTGTGGGCCAGAGTTCTTAACTCGAATCCAGGGTGTTTCTACTGAGCAAGTCATCTGACTTAGTTGTTGTGGCGTCATCCCTGCCTTTTTTTTTTTTTTTAATTATACTTTAAGTTCCGGGATGCATGTGCAGAACGTGCAGGTTTGTTACATAGGTATACACGTGCCATGGTGGTTTGCTGCACCCATCAACCCATCATCTACATTAGGTATTTCTCCTAATGCTATCCCTCCCCTGGTCCCCCACCCCAGGATAGGCCCCGGTGTGTGATGTTCCCCTTCCTGCGTCCATGTATCGCTGCCTTTTTTAAAAAAAATACTCTACATCCAAACTATCAGAAAATGGTATTGGCTTGATCTTTAAAATAGATTTAGGATCTGCCTACTCCTTTCAGCCTGCATTGCTACTATGCTGATGCAAACTGCCACTATCCCTGCCTGACTTAATGCAATTGACTCCTCCTTGGTCTTTCTCCATCTACCCTTGTCCCATTTCATTCAGTATTCATAATAACCACAAAGTAGAGACACCCCAGTATTCACCAGCTGATGAGCAGATTAACAAAATGTGGTATATCCATGCAATGCAGCATTGTTCCACCATAAAAACAGATATGGTATTGACATATGCTATGATGTAGGTGAACCTTGAAAACATGATGCTAAGTGAAAGAAGGCAGACACAAAACGCCATATATTGTGAGATTCCACCTATATAAAGTATACAGAATAGGAACATCTATAAAAGATGAAAATGAGATCAGTGGTTGCCCAGGCTGGGGGAGGTGTTGGGGGTGCAGGGTTTCTTTGTAAGGACAGTGAAAATATTCTAAAGTTGATTATGGTGATGGATCCACAACTCTGTGAGAATACCAAAAGCCATGGAATTGCCCACTTTAAACGGGTGAATTATATTATCTGTGAGTTATATCTCAATAAAACTGAAAAAATAAAATGGTGCCACCACTTTGGAAAACTGTTTGGCAGTATCTGTTAAGCTAAAAGTCCATCTACCATGTGGTCCAGGAATTCTACTCAGGTACACACCCCAGAAATATGCTCAGGTATATACCCAAGAAAAAAGTGCTTATGTTCTAAGACATATACAAGAATATTTGTAGCAGCTTTATTCATAATAGCTTAACACTGGAAACAATCCAAATGCCCATCAACAGAGAGCAGATAAGGCCGTTGTGATTTATTTGTACAGTGGAATGCTGGTGAGCAATGACAGACAAGCTTCTGATACAGTCCATGTAACGCCATGGATGAACCCATAGATGTTATGTTTAGTGAAAGATGCCAGGAACAAAGAGAACACACTGTCTGATTATATTAACACAAGAGTTAAGAAAAGACAAAGCTATTTGGTGGTGACAGAAATCAGGGCAAATAAATTGCTTACTTTGGGGAGGCTATTGATTCAGAAGGGGAAGGAGGGGGCCTCCATGGGGTGAAGATATTCCATATCTTGATCTGGGTGGCCACTAACCAGGTATACACATCTGCAAAAACCATCAAGCTAAACTCTTAAGATGTGTGTACTTCATGTCCTTCCCTTTATCCCCCAAAAAGCAAGTCAGCTATGTCACTCTTTTGCTCAAGAGTCTTCAATGGCTCCCCGTTGCTCCTAGACTAAAATCTAAACCCCTTAGCACAGCCTGGCTCCCTGTAGCCTCCTTCTCTTTTCCTCCCACTCTTCTCATGCCCTCTTTCCTGCCCAAAGGCCTTCCTGCTGCTCCCTCGACATCCCGCCCCGCCGCCCACATTCCCACTTGCTCTTCCCTCAGCCTGGAAGCCTTCCTGCAGATGCTTGTTCGGCTCACTCTCTCCCTTTGTGTAGGTTTGTTCCTAAATGCCACCTCCTCCAAGAGGGCCTCCCTGACCACTCAGTTTAAAATAGCTCCTACAGGGGGGTCACTGTAGGGAGATCTTCAGGATAAATAGCTAATACATGCAGAGCTTAATACCTAGGTGATGAGCTGATAGGTGCAACAAACTACCATGGCACACATTTACCTGAGTAACAAAGCTGCACATCCTGCACATGTACCCCGGAAGTTAAAATAAAATATATATATTTTTGAAAAATAGAATTATCTAAATAAATAAAATAGTTATTCCTCCCGCTTCTCCACTCTGGCCTCCTTTACTCTGATTTATTTTTCTTCCTAGCTCTTATCACTAGCCCAATTTAATATAAGTTGTTTATGTTTATGTTTGTGTCTTTGCTTAGAGTTTGAATCCCCCTGCTAATATGTGCATACCTTTTTCCGTTTTGTTCACTGCTTAGTCTCAAACACTAGCATAGTGTCTGGCACCTAGACGGTACGTAATGAAAATTTGCTGAACGTGTGAAAGAGTCTCCATCAACACTGTCAGAGCGGCTGAACTCAGCCAGGCTTCAGTTCTCTCTGAACCTGCCCCCGACCCCACCCCTCTGAAGGTCTCGCCAAGAGTCAGAGGGAAGAGACCACATGGAGATTGCAGTAATTATTTTAAAAACAAATAGAAAGCAGATCAGCATGTCTAGGGGGTCCTGATTTCCCTGTAGGTCTTGTTGTCTGTGATGCTAAATAGATGAGAACTTGGGAGGTGAACACACAGTGACCTCCCTCTCCTGTCCTGTATCCTTTGTAATTATTCAGTCTTTGTGTGGGAGAAACCGGAGGGGAATGTTGGTTGGACTCATAGCAGAGAAGGTCCCTTACACTAAAGCTATTTCATCTGCTCCCATGTGGTTAACATAATCTTCCCAGATTAATGTGGGCATTTCATTGCTTCTTCCACTTCAAAAACAGAAAGGAGAGACAGCTCCTGTTGTGAAGGAAATTTGCTGAAAAAGGACTTTAATGTCTCATTATTGCCTGTGGTGAGAGCTGAGCAGACTTCCCTGGAGCCCCCCACCTGGAGGACCCCTGGCCCCTGCTGAGTGCAAAGAGGCTCAGTCCCCGAGCATGAGCTTCCTTGGCTGCTGTTGGTCTAGAAAGCTGAACCTGTAACTGAAGGTTTCATCTGCTGCTTTGCAGCAGAGAGAAGACACTGGCCTTGGAGACCCTGGGAGGAAGGTAGGTCTGGGGTAAGGGAGACACATGATCACCTCCCAGGAACTCTGATCTCCAACTTCCATCATCCTCAGGGCAGCATCTGGCCTGCTCGCACTCTCCTTTGTTCAGTCATGCACACCAGGGCTGTGTTTCCCACTAAAATTCCGCCTGCAAAGTCTAAACTCACTGGCTGACCAGCCAGTGGAAACCACCTAGCTCCATCCTTCCAGGCCAAAAGCCACCCTGGACAGCCCTGGTTATTTCAGCTTGGCCACCTGGGGCTCTCAATGCACTTAACATTCCAGGATTGGACTCTTTATCTACTGCTCACCCCAGTCTACCAGGCCCGGACCAGAAGAGGAAAATGTTCAAGCAATCAAGGATATTTGAACAACTAGAGAAATAGGCCCTGGGAAAGGAGGGCATGTGTCCACCGGCAGTTCTGGGATGGAGGTGGGGATGCAGTTGGGCGGAGGTACCCTAATAGTCACTGTTGATTCCTCATCTGGATCCCCCTTACAGCTGGTGCATCCTCCCATTCCCACCTCTAAGAGTATTAGCCACGAAGGGCTACACTAAGGGCTCATAGCAGCACCGTTTTCCAGAGAAGCGCCCTCACCCAACAGGAGCTGCTTTGCCTGGAGATACCAGGGAGCAGCACAAAGCCAGTGGCTAATGAACAAGAGGAGGGTAGAAAAATACAGCCCCCTTCTGCCAGGGTAAGATGGCTTTGTGCTACCATCACACTCCAGAGCTCCCCAAGGATTGGGCTGAGGTCAGACTTCAGGTGAAGCCACGCCCTCGCCTAGCTTCCTCTGCTGCCCTTTCCTGCTTCCCTCATTCCCTAGCAGGTTCCTCCTTGGAGCATCCCCTGAGTCTAGCACTAGTACAAGAATGCACACCTCAGGTTCTGCTACTAGGGAACTTGACCTTGTGTGGGAGGGGACAGGAGAATCTTAGGGAAGCATGGTTCTGCTCCATGAGGTCATTACATCACCCCTAGTGGTCACATAGTCATTTTCTAATCCAACACAGCATGATCCTAAAATGCTCTCCTAAGATGTTTTCCTACTGGCCTGCAGATGATACTTCATGAAGGCCAGCTCTTCATGAGGAGTTGAGGGTGAGTCAACAGAAATGGAGACAGTCTACTGGTGAACCTCAGACATTCTCAAACCACTCCCCACTTTCCCATCACTCACTACAGAGAAACCATCGTCATAATAGACTGAAGGCCTGAGGCCCAGGGAGGACCAGAAGAAGGAAACCAACCATGGATACAAGAAGCAAAAGTATAAATGTAAGTGTCACATAAATAGTGCCAGTTTCCAGCCCTTAGGACCACTGCAGAAGCTTGGCGTCACTGAGCTGATAAGTTTAAGTAAGCACCAGCTACACTCCCTAGCACACAGCAGACACTTGTAAAGTGGGAATTCTCTTTTCCTACTTCTCCTATACTTATCATGTACAGGATGATGACTTACCATTTTTTGAGTGCCTACTATGCACCAAATTCCATACCTACATTATTTGCTTTACTCCTTACAATCCTACTCCAAGGTAGATGGTATTATTCTCATTTTACAGGTAAGAAAATTCAGGCTCAGGGTGGCTAAGCCACTTGCTCAAAATCACACAGCTACCAAGTAGCAGAACTGGGGTTTGAACCCTGACTCCAAAGCCCATGTGCTTACTCACTACGCTGTTCACACCCGTTCATTGCCCCTGGGCTTTGGATTGTTGGGTTCTGATGAGTATCTAGAGGATTGGTGATTGTCCATTCCTGGCCCTCTGGCCCCTGGGTGCATTCTCACCTCTCAGCCTCAGAGACAAACAGATACCTACCCCCCGCCCACCACCACCACACCAGCCCTCTCCCAGGCGACTCTGAGAGATCACATACTTTGGCTTGAGTAAGGGCAAGGCAGTGGCTTAAATCCAGCCCTGCAGCTGCAACTTCAGAAGCATAAAATTACTTCCTCTCCTGAAACCAGAGACTCTAGCTCTTCTTTCTTAGCTGGACAGAAACTCCCCTACAGTCCTTGTACAAACTCTAAAGAGTCATCTACTTTCAGTAACAAAAGAAGCAACAACAACAACTGAAAGTTCAGTTATCAAGGGCTTACTCCACACTAAGCACCTCTCAAGTTTATCTCCTTGATCCTCACAATAGCCTTATGAGGTATGTGCTCTTCTTATTCCATTTTACAGATGGGATAACTGAGTCAAGGAAAGTTTGAGTGAACTTTCCAAGGTCCTGCTTAAATTCCTTCAATCAATCTAAACCGCTAATAATAAGCACTGGATAGCTGGATGAATCTGAATCTTAGACTGAATCTTAGACCTGGAATCTCAGACTGCCACAAAGACTCTGTCCTAACCCCAGATAACCCATATTCCAGGGTCCTCCCTTCTCCTCCTCTGCCATTTTCTGCCTGCTTCTCCCCTGGCTCTCTTTAGCACTGCTTGCTAAGGAACAGCGGTTGCATCCCCCAGAATCTCCAAGGTTTTCTCCTAGTTGTAGTTGAATGGAAAAAACAACACAAAGCCTATTCAGTTTCTGAGCTGCTGTGGCAGGTGTCTGAACGTGACCCAGCGGGGTTGGGCTGGCAAGGGTTTTATGCAGCACTTCAGGGCACTGCAGGGAACCGGCAGGAGCTGCAGCTGTCTGCGTGGAGTTCAATGCCACAGTTGGCCTCCCTATTCCAATGGTCTTGGAATTAAACCAGATGCTTTGCAGCAGAACCTGCAGCCACAAGTTTGGACAATGCCCAGACAGTTCCATCTCTCGATCTCTTTCCTTGCCCCTCCTCTCTTCCCCTGAGTGCAGTACATCACTGCTCAATTAGGTATCTGGAAAAACTCACTGTGACTATTTGATGGGGTGGGAAATGTACTTAAACAAAGGGCCTCAAATTGGGAGAAGCAGGAGTGTCCATGAGCAAAATCCAGGCTGAAAATGTTTTGTTTGGTCCATGAAGGATTTTTTAAGGGTAAAATTCAATCAATATTTTAAAAGCACAGGATTTAATTAAAAACACAGATTGCCAGCTTCTCTTGGGAAATTAGAAGAATTAAAAAATATTTATGAAACATTTACTATTACTATGTGCCAGACACTGTTCTAGGCACAGGAGATATAACATTAAAACGAACAAAGACAAAAATTATTGTCCCCATGAAACATGCCTTCTAGTAGGGAAGACTGACAATAAGCAAACAAGTAGAATATTAAATGTGTCAGCTGGTGATGACTGCTTTAGAGAAAAATAAAAGAGGGAGGGTGATTGGGAATTAGGGGGGAAGAAGTGTGGTTTTAAACAGGTGGTCAGAGGGAGCCTCACTGAGAGATGCTATTTGAGCAAAGACCCAAAGTGGGTAATAAACTGAGCCACAAGGCCATCTCGGGGAGAGCATTTCAGGCTGAGGAAAAAGTAAGTGCGAAGGCCCTGGGGCAGGCATGTGCTTGGTAAACTGGAGAAATGGCAAGGAAAACAGAGTGGTTGGAGTGAAGAGAGCAAGAGGGAGCTGAGATCAAAGTGGTGGTAGGGGAGGCACGTAAGCTTCCACCCTGAGAGATGCAGGAGACACAGAAAGCCTCTGAACAATGATGCAAGCTGAGTATATTCTAGTCCATCTCAAATATTCATCCAGACTTGACTATTTTCCAGGCTGTTGGGATTTCTACACACCCTCACTATGACAAGGACACTTGGAACACCAAAGAGAAAGATGGCGATCTCCTGCTTTGTCTACTGTGCTTGATGGACTGAGTGCCCCTTCACTTGCCTGCCCACTGGTGATTCCAGCCTTCTTTCATGGGACCCCAGCAGCCCTTACACATCCAGTCCCATCCAGACGGTATAGGCTGCTGTTGGCTTCTCCTTGTTCCTAGAGCAAGCTGGGACATTCCCAGCCTTCCCTGAAGCCAGCTAAGGCTGAAACGACAAGAGCTTGGCTCCTTCCATGCCGAGCTGGTTGATGCCAGAGACAAGGACAGAGACACGCCTGGGAGGTTCTAGAGACAAAGGCGATTTTGTGTTCCTGGCCTTGAAACAACAAAGCAAACTCACTGTCCCCTCCATATGGTTCTCCCATTGTCATATAGCAATAACGGATGTTGCCTGCCATGAGCCTTTAAATAACCCCACAGGACAGTCCTCATTTCACAGATTTTAAAGTAGGCACAGAGTTCATCCTCCACTGCTCTGCCACTTACAAGCTGCATAGTCTTGGGCAGATACACAATGTCTGTGGGCCTGTTTCCTCATTGATAAAATGAGTATGGTCATCCCAGCACTACCTACTTCATCATAATGGCTACTTAGGTTGTGCCTGGCCCTGGGCTAAATGCTTGCCATGGATGGCTTCATTTAACTTTCCCAAACACCCATTAAGGAAGGTACAAGTATTATCTCCATTTTGCAGATGGAGATACTGAGGCTTAGAAGGGTAAGTGACTTACCCACCAAGCCGGCGACCAGCAGATCTGGGATTTGTACCTACAGGATCTGATGCCAGGTTGCATGCTTAATCACTCTACTATGCTGCCTCCAGGACTGTTGTGAAGAGTGGGGTTTGAAGAAGAAGGCAAGAGAGACAACGTGATACTTGGAACATAGTATGTGTTCAGTAAACATTAATTATGGTCACTATTGTCATTATCTCCATCATCATCCATCAGTGTTTGTTCTCTCCAGCAGCTAAAATGGACCATAACTTCCATGATGTGATTGGAAAAGCACTAAATGCTTCCATAGCTTTCACGGTGCTCCAAATTTCCTCCACCATCACTGCTCCCTAAAGGTGCATCTGGTCCCCTCTTTCTCCCCTAGCTCAGGAAACAGAGAGGTAAGCTCACTGGGGTGAGCTGATCACAAAACATAGCCCCATGTCTTCCCTTTCTGTATCCCTGTCCTTTTCAGCTCCTACCATCCAGTGGTGAAATCTATTTCCCCACCCACGGAATCTGAGTTGGCTCTGAGACTTTCTGTGGCCAATGGGACACTAGAAGATGTGTTGCATTAGAGGCTTGGAAATACTAGCCCTTCAGAGCCTGGTCTCTTTTGCTACTTTTTAGCAACCCTGCAGTCACCATATGAGAAACCAGGCTAGCCTGCTGGAGGATGAGCTATCACAATGCGGGAGGCCACAGCTGTCCAAGCTACTATGGCTGCCCTGTCACATACCAGTCAGTCCCAGCCAACATACAGGATGACCATAGACACACGAACAAGCCCAGCCAAGATCATCCAAGTTTGGCCTAGCTGAACCCAGCTGAACTCAACCCAACTGCCAACACAGAGAATCATAAGGTAAATAAATGGTTGTTGTTCTAAGCCACTATTTTGTGGGGTGGTTTGTTACACAGCAAAAACTGGCTGGTGAAGCAGCCTCTTGCAGTGAGACAATTGCTGGTTTCAGACCCAGAGCACTGGGATCCAATCTTACCTCCCCTTTTTATTCTCTGCATGACTTTAAGCAAGTTTTGTATCTGTAAAATGAGGATGTAAAAATTCTTATTCTTGATCAGGCATGGTGGCTCACACCTGTAATCCCAGCGTTTGAGAGGCTGAGGTGGGCGGATCACTTGAGGCTGGGAGTTCGAGACCAGCCTTGCTAACATAATGAAACCCTCTCTGTACTAAGAATATGAAAAAATTAGCTGGGCATGGTGGTGCATGCCTAAAATCCCAGCTACTCAGGAGGCTGAGGCACAAGAATCACTTCAACCCAGGAGGTAGAGGTTGCAGTGAGCCGAGATCATGCCACTGCACTCCAGCCTGGGTGACAGAGTGAGACGCCATCTCAAATATTTGTATATATTCTTCTTATGCCTATCTTGCAGGGTTGTTGGGAAGAACCAATGAGTTAATTCATGTGAGGGGGCCTTGTAATCTCAAGTGTTTTCCAAGTATCAGTCAGGGAGGACACTGTTAGTATTATTTGAGGGCAGAACTGGGGAGAGAAACAAAGGTCTAAATCCTAGGTGTTTGCTTAAGCCTGAGTGAGACACTGTAGTAGATGTCTAGGGTAGACATCTATTGTTTTTCCCTATCCAGCATTTATCTGGATAGCCTTTTGTTAGGTAAAGTCACCCCAATTGTGTTTTGGGAAACCATCCGCTCTCAGTATTGATCTGTGTGGTCCAGGTGGGGCTCATCCAACCCTAGTCCTTAGAGGTGGGCCAATGACCTGTGCCTGGCCCATCAGTGTATTATATTCCCTAGGCTGCTGTGATTGGTTCAAGGATAGGTACACAACTTGAGTTGGTCTTTTGCTGGAACTATGTGGAAAGAAGCATTCTCTTTCCACTGGGCTGCTAAACTGATAGAATAGAAGTCTGTAGCTGCCATTGATAACTTTTGTCAACACACAATAAAAGCCTGGAAAAGGATAAAAGCAGAGCTGGGAGATAGAGACTGATTCCTGATGATGCTGTTGGAATGCTGGATCCAGCCATGCCTGAATCTATCAATCTATCATGGCCTTTTTGGCTACTATGAACCAGTATGTCCCCTCCCCACCCTCTTTATTTATTTATTTTTTTCTTTTCAAGTTGAGAAGTCAAATTCAAATCCAATGTGAATCAAATTCCTGCCATTTTCCTGAGTTTTCTCTGTGTATCTTCTGGGTGAGACCAAGCTACCTTTCAGCAAACAGGGATTCCAAAGACAATCAGAATTGACTGAGGCCTGGAGAAAAATACACCAGCCTTCAGCAACCCCCTTGAATCCTTCCCTCCTCTACCTCAGAGGCACTGCCATCCAAGCTCCTTGGAGGACAGGAAGTGTTTCTAATAAATCCCCACCAAGGCCCGCTGAGACCCTACAACGACAATTAAAATTCAGGGACAATAAACAACACTAATTAAAAGCAAAACTAAGTACTTAATAAGACAAATGAGGTGGCAGTATTAAAAGTCAGGATGAGAGAGCTGGCATTAATTAAAAGCAAAGACTAATTTCTTCCCTCCTCTAAAAAGGCTGCGTGTAGGGGGGTGAGTGCACGCACACACACCTGTGCATTTCTAGACAAGATTTATATTTTGTAAATGTATAAAATTCCCTGGGAGCTGACAGACTGTGGGATTGGTGCTGCCTGGGGTGGGGGTGGGGGTGTCTTCCCAGAGAAGGGAACATTTGGGTTGGACCTTGAAGGCTGAGCTGGGACGTGTGAGAATAAAGGATAGAGGAAAGGAGGGGGAAGAGAGTAAACAGGGTTCAGAGGCTGCAATGGACATGAAACATTTAGGGAATAGAAGGACCCATGGGGATGGATCCTGGGTAGATTGAAGACAGGGAGGAAGGGGAAACAGGGCTAAAAAGAGAAAGTGGGGCTAGTGCTGAATCCCTATTTCTGTGGATCAGTAATGATAGTGCATAGCATCTCCACTGAGCCAACCCCAACTTCCATTCGAAGATCCAGAGGCTAAGGTCCCCTGCTCTTAGCAGACAGCTCAGCAAGGTGACTAAGGGTATGGGTTTGGAGTTCAAGTCCATTCTGCCATTTATGAGCCAGGTCACTTTGGACAAATTTATTCACCTTCCAACACCTCAGTTTTCTCATCTGTAAAGCAGGGACAAAAACAGAACCCACCTCTAAATGGAACTGTGAGGATTAAATGAAATCACTTCTCTGAAGTCCTTAGTCCAGAGCCTGGCACAAAGCACGCCCTTGTCAAGTGGAAGCTATCCTTACTTTATTATGAATAATAATCTCAGCCATGTTTTCCTAAGAGATGGGAGTCCATTTTCTGCACTGGAATGAAATATCTCAGGCTTTCTGAAACCAGAGTAAGTACATGGAGGAAAACAATGATGGATTGTGGAAATAAACACAATGTAATACACTAATAATAATATAATAATTCTCAAGCGTGGGTCATTTGTTGAGCACCATTGTTGCCTTTAGTGTTAATGACTAAATGTTTCTGGCCCTCTACTGTGTGGTGAGATTGGCCCTCCCTTTCCCTGGGGAAGCTGGGAGTGACCACATGACCTGTTTTGGCCAAAGAAGGTTTCCAAGTGGAAGCTTCAAAGCCAGTGCATACTTCACCACATTACCCTTTTCCCATCTTGACAATCATGTTTGTATGAAGACAGAGCCTTCCTCAGCCTGGGTCCCAGCTCTGAAGACATCCCTTGCTATCTCACCATATCCAACTAGCATGAGTGAGAAACAAATCAGAAACTTTGGAAATGGTTAACACAGCACAACCTAACCCAGTCTGTCTGTGTTTTCTACGGGCCAGGAGCTGCACTAAATGTTTCACATACAACGTCTTATTCTGTCTTGGTAATGATCATAGAAAACAGGATCTTTCATGACCCACTTTTACAGATTGGGAAACTGAAGCCCAGAGGGGTAAAGTCATTTGCTGGAAGATGTGCAGCCAGGAGGTTACAACAGGGTATGCATTTGAAAGGAGCCCACAGAAATAAATACAGTACATGACTCCACTGGAGGCAGGGCAAAGCATCCAGGATTGATTGACCTTCCTGAGGTGAATGTCTCCTGCTGGATAGGGGAACCCAAAACTCTTCCTTCCTCCCTGGGTTATGGGAGTTTCTGTGAGCCCTGTGTCTACAAAGCCTTAACACCAGACACCAATCAACAAAACACTCTTCATGGCTCCCTGTACGGTCCAGACAATTACCTAATTCCTTGATAAAGCGGAAACTTGCTTTTGTCCTGCTGTTAATCTGGCTTATCTCTGCCCCAGCTACACTGTGGTAAGCAGGGAAAAGGCAAAGGCTCAGGATTGATTTCAGCACTCAACACATGCGCACACAGACACACCGGCCCCATACAGAAAATGTGATTAGACAGGTCTCCATATTAAAACAAGTCATTTAGCTTAATGGCCCCTGGCTGCCACTCAGGCCCAGGCTGCAGTGAAATTCATTCTGATTAAAACTCAGCTGGAGTTGACTTCTCTGCAGCTCTAAATCTGATCATGCCACGGAAGGCCACAAATGGCGTCCTGCTCCCTCCTCTGCCTCAGGGACAGGACGCTCACAGCAGAGAGGGGCATTATTCTCCTTAAAAAAAATGGCAGCAGTCCTGGTCCTCACATCTGAGGGGCGTTTTCACACATTTTACATGGGAGAAATAGCATTCCCATTTTATAGGCCAGGAAGTTGAGGCCAAGGTTTGTCAAGGTCATGCTGGTAGCAGGTGGAATATCCAATGACTCAAATATGGGTTTCTTATAAATGAGGCTCCTGCCCATCCTGCTCTATTATTTGTTGGGTTAAACATATTAATTTGCTATTTTTATAGTACAAAAATGCTTGCATAATGGCAGCATCATGTGGTTCAACTTAATAATAAAGTGGCTTTGCTGGATAATTTCTATTTGCTCCTCCAGACCCATTCATCCTCCATCCTGCTCTGTGCCCTGGGAGGCTGACCCGTGTGAGAGCACTAGCAGGCTCCCTGGCCCTCTGGCTTCTGGTTGGGTTTGTCTAATGGGAGGCACCAGCAGGAGACTGAAGGGAGGGAGGAGAGACAGGCTGGGGTATATTCTTCTGAAGGTCATAGCTCTTGTCAGGAGGACCTCTCCACCCAGTCCTTTCTCTCCTGCATCCACTTATGTTTCCTCCCAGCCCCTCCAAGCCTAGAGATGGTAAGGACTTGCCCAGATAACACAGCTAACAATTGACAGCGCCCCACTTGGAGTCTCAGTCTCAGCAGTGTGGCTCCAGAACATGTGCTCTTGGCCAGCTCACTATCCTGCCCTGAGGGTCTGCATTTCACAGTTCTGCAGAGGTGGGACGTAGTGTAGAAATGAACAACACCAGTCTTCAGGTGGGCAGTTTTCCCATACAACCTTATTTTATCATCACCACTATCCTGTGAGGTAGGCTCCAAAGTTATTCCCATTTCTGACACTCAGAGGGGTGAATTAACTTACCCAAGATGACCAGAAAGGAGTGGTGGAGCCAGTGAGTTATAAACCCAGATGTTCTCCCTTTAATACCAGCAGCCTTAACCGCTAGTCTAGATAACCACTCTTACAACCTGGCCACCTAGCCAGACCTGGAACCACTGAGTAAAAGGTATGGTAAGAGAGAATCTGGCATGAGATAAGAAACAGCTTTCTGGGGGGGGCGCGCCCAAGATGGCCAAATAGGAACAGCTCCAGCCTCCAGCTCCCAGCGTGAGCGACACAGAAGACAGGTGATTTCTGCATTTTCAACTGAGGTACCGGGTTCATCTTACTGGGGCATGTTGGACAGTTGGCACTGGTCTGTGGGTGCAGCTCAACCAGCGAGAGCTGAAGCAGGGCGGGGCATCGCCTCGCCTGGGAAGCGCAAGGGGGAAGGAAATTCCTTTTGCTAGCCAAAGGAAATTGAGACACACAACACCTGGAAAATCGGGTAACTCCCACCCTAATACTGCACTTTACCAAGGGTCTTAGCAAACGGCACACCAGGAGATTATATCCCACACCTGGCCCAGAGGGTCCCACACCCACGGAGCCTCCCTCATTGCTAGCACAGCAGTCTGAGATCTAACTGCAAGGCGGCAGCAAGTCTGGGGGAGGGGCGCCTGCCATTGCTGAGGCTTAAGTAGGTAAACAAAGCCTCCGGGAAGCTCGAACTGGGTGGAGCCCACCACAGCTCAAGGAGGCCTGCCTGCCTTTGTAGACTCCACCTCTGGGGACAGGGCATAGCTAAACAAAAAGTAGCAGAAACCTCGGCAGAGGTAAATGTCCCTGTCTGACAGCTTTGAAGAGAGCAATGGATCTCCCAGTACGGAGGTTGAGATCTGAGAACGGACAGACTGCCTGCTCAAGTGGGTCCCTGACCCCTGAGTAGCCTAACTGGGTGACATCCCCCACTAGGTGCAGACCAACACCTCACACCTCACACGGCTGAGTACACCCCTGAGACGAAGCTTCCAGAGCAAGAATCAGACAGCAACACTCGCTGTTCAGCAATATTCTATCTTCTGCAGCCTCCGCTGCTGATACCCAGGCAAACAGGGTCTGGAGTGGACCTCAGGCAAACTCCAACAGACCTGCAGCTGAGGGTTCTGACTGTTAGAAGGAAAACTATCAAACAGAAAGGACACCCACACCAAAACCCCATCAGTACGTCACCATCATCAAAGACCAAAGGTAGATAAAACCACAAAGATGGGGGAAAAGCAATGCAGAAAAGCTGGAAATTCAAAAAATCAGAGCACATCTCCCCCTCCAAAGGAATGCAGCTCATCGCCAGCAACGGAACAAAGCTGGATGGAGAATGACTTTGACAAGTTGAGAGAAGAAGGCTTCAGTCAATCAAACTTCTCAGAGCTAAAGGAGGAACTACGTAACCAGCGCAAAGAAACTAAAAACCTTGAAAAAAGATTTGATGAATGGCTAACTAGAATAACCAATGTAGAGAAGTCCTTAAAAGAACTGATAGAGATGAAAACCATAACACAAGAACTACGTGACAAATGCACAAGCTTCAGTAGCCGACTCAATCAACTGGAAGAAAGAGTATCAGCGATTGAAGATCAAATGAATGACATGAAGCAAGAAGAGAAGTGTAGAGAAAAAGAGAGTAAAAAGAAATGAACAAAGCCTCCAAGAAATATGGGATTATGTGAAAAGACCAAATCTACATCTGATTGGTGTGCCTGAAAGTGACGGGGAAAATGGAACCAAGTTGGAAAACACTCTTCAGGATATCATCCAGGAGAACTTCCCCAACCTAGTAAGGCAGGCCAACATTCAAATTCAGGAAATACAGAGAACACCACCTCGAGAAGAGCAACTCTAAGACATATAATTGTCAGATCCACCAAAGTTGAAATGAAGGAAAAAATGTTAAGGGCAGCCAGAGAGAAAAGTCGGGTTACCCACAAAGGGAAGCCCATCAGACTAACAGCAGATCTCTTGGCAGAAACTCTCCAAGCCAAAAGAGAGTGGGGGCCAATATTTAACATTCTTAAAGAAAAGAATTTTAAACCCAGAATTTCATATCCAGCCAAACTAAGTTTCATAAGTGAAGGAGAAATAAAATCCTTTACAGACAAGCAAATGCTTAGAGATTTTGTCACCACTAGGCCTGCCCTACAAGAGATCCTGAAGGAAGCACTAAACATGGAAAGGAACAACCAGTACCAGCCATTGCAAAAACATGCCAAAATGTAAAGTCCATTGATGCTAGGAAGAAACTGCATCAACTAATGAGCAAAATAACCAGCTAATATCATAATGACAGGATCAAGTTCACACATAACAATATTAACCTTAAATGTAAATGGACTAAATGGTCCAATTAAAAGACACAGACTGGCAAACTGGATAAAGAGTCAAGACCCATCAGTTTGCTGTATTCAGGAGACCCATCTCACATGCAGAGACACACATAGGCTCAAAATAAAGGGAGGGAGGAAGATCTACCAAGCAAATGGAAAACAAAAAAAAAAGCAGGGGTTGCAATCCTAGTCTCTGATAAAACAGACTTTAAACCATCGAAGATCAAAAGAGACAAAGAAGGCCATTACATAACGGTAAAGGGATCAATTCATCAGGAAGAGCTAACTATCCTAAATATATATGCACCCAATACAGGAGCACTCAGATTCATAAAGCATGTCCTTAGAGACTTACAAAGAGACTTAGACTCCCATACAATAATAATGGGAGACTTTAATACCCCACTGTCAACATTAGACAGATCAACAAGATAGAAAGTTAACAAGGATATCCAGGTATTGAACTCAACTCTGCACCAAACGGACCTAATAGACATCTACAGAACTCTCCACCCCAAATCAACAGAATATACATTCTTCTCAGCACCACATTGCACTTAGTCCAAAATTGACCACATAGTTGGAAGTAAAGCACTCCTCAGCAAATGTAAAAGAACAGAAATTATAACAAACTGTCTCTCAGACCACAGTACAATCAAACTAGAACTCAGGACTAAGAAACTCAGTCAAAACTGCTCAACTACATAGACACTGAACAACCTGCTCCTGAATGACTACTGGGTACATAACGAAATGAAGGCAGAAATAAAGATGTTCTTTGAAACCAATGAGAACAAACATACAACATACCAGAATCTCTGGGACACATTTAAAGCAGTGTGTAGAGGGAAATTTATAGCACTAAATGCCCACAAGAGAAAGCAGGAAAGATCTAAAATTGACACCCTAACATCACAATTAAAAGAACTAGAGAAGCAAGAGCAAACACATTCAAAAGCTAGCACAAGGCAAGAAATAACTAAGATCATAGCAGAACTGAAGGAGATAGAGACACAAAAAAACCCTCCAAAAAATCAATGAATCCAGGAGCTGGTTTTTTGAAAAGATCAACAAAATTGATAGACCACTAGCAAGACTAATAAAGAAGAAAAGAGAGAAGAATCAAATAGATGCAATAAAAAATGATAAAGGGGCTATCACCACTGACTCCACAGAAATACAAACTACCATCAGAGAATACTATAAACACCTCTACGCAAATAAACTAGAAAACCTAGAATAAATGGATAATTTCCTGGACACTTACACTCTCCCAAGACTAAACCAGGAAGAAGTTGAATACCTGAATAGACCAATAGCAGGCTCTGAAATTGAGGCAATAATTCATAGCCCACCAACCAAAAAAAGTCCAGGACCAGATGGATTCACAGCCGAATTCTACCAGAGGTACAAGGAGGAGTTGGTACCAATCCTTCTGAAACTATTCCAATCAATAGAAAATGAGGGAATCCTCCCTAACTCATTTTATGAGGCCAACATCATCCTGATACCAAAGCCTGACAGATATACAACAAAAAAAGAGAATTTTAGACCAATATCCCTGATGAACATCGATGCAAAAATCCTCAATAAAATACTGGCAAACCGAATCCAGCAGCACATCAAAAAGCTTATCCACCATGATCAAATGGGCTTCATCCCTGGGATGCAAGGCTAGTTCAACATACGCAAATCAATAAATGTAATCCAGCATATAAACAGAGCCAAAGACAAAAACTACATGATTATCTCAATAGATGCAGAAAAGGCCTTTGACAAAATTCAACAGCCCTTCATGCTAAAAACTCTCAATAAATTCAGTATTGATGGAACGTATCTCAAAATAATAAGAGCTATTTATGACAAACCCACAGCCAATATCATATTGAATGGGCAAAAACTGGAAGCATTCCCTTTGAAAACTGGCACAAGACAGGGATGCCCTCTCTCACCACTCCTATTCAACATAGTGTTGGAAGTTCTGGCTAGGGCAATCAGGCAAGAGAAAGAAAGAAAGGGTATTCAGTTAGGAAAAGAAGAAGTCAAATTGTCCCTGTTTGCAGATGACATGATAGTATATTGAGAAAACCCCATTGTCTCAGCCCAAAATCTCCTTAAGCTGATAAGCAACTTCAGCAAAGTCTCAGGATACAAAATCAATGTGCAAAAATCACAAACATTCTTATACACCAGTAACAGACAAACAGAGAGCCAAATCATGAATGAACTCCCATTCACAATAGCTTCAAAGAGAATAAAATACCTAGGAATCCAACTTACAAGGGATGTAAAGGACCTCTTCAAGGAGAACTACAAACCACTGCTCAGTGAAATAAAAGAGGACACAAACAAATGGAAGAACATACCATGCTCATGGATAGGAAGAATCAATATTGTGAAATGGCCATACTGCCCAAGGTAATTTATAGATTCAATGCCATCCCTATCAAGCTACCAATGAGTTTCTTCACAGAATTGGAAAAAACTGCTTTAAAGTTCATATGGAATCAAAAAAGAGCCCGCATTGCCAAGACAATCCTAAGTCAAAAGAACAAAGCTAGAGGCATCACATTACCTGACTTCAAACTACACTACAAGGCTACAGTAGCCAAAACAGCATGGTACTGGTACCAAAATAGAGATATAGACCAATGGAACAGAACAGAGTCCTCAGAAATAATACCACACATCTACAGCCATCTGATCTTTGACAAACCTGACAAAAACAAGAAATGGGGAAAGGATTCCCTATTTAATAAATGGTGCTGGGAGAATTGGCTAGCCATAAGTAGAAAGCTGAAACTGGATCCTTTCCTTACTCCTTATATGAAAATTAATTCAAGATGGATTAGAGACTTAAATGTTAGACCTAAAACCATAAAAACTCTAGAAGAAAACCTAGGTAATACTATTTAGGATATAGGCATGGGCAAGGACTTCATGTCTAAAACACCAAAAGCAATGGCAACAAAAGCCAAAATTGACAAATGGGATGTAATTAAACTAAAGAGCTTCTGCACAGCAAAAGAAACTACCATCAGAGTGAACAGGCAACCTACAGAATGGGAGAAAATTTTTGCAATCTACTCATCTGACAAAGGTTTAATATCCAGAACCTACAAAGAACTCAAACAAATTTACAAGAAAAAAACAAACAACTCCATCAAAAAGTGGGCAAAGGATATGAACAGACATTTCTCAAAAGAAGACATGCATACAGCCAACAGACACATGAAAAAATGCTCGTCATCACTGGCCATCAGAGAAATGCAAATCAAAACCACAATGAGATACCATCTCACATTAGTTAGAATGGCAATCATTAAAAAATCAGGAAACAACAGGTGCTGGAGAGGGTGTGGAGAAATAGGAACACTTTTACACTGTTGGTGGGACTGTAAACTAGTTCAACCATTGTGGAAAACAGTGTGGCGATTCCTCAAGAATCTAGAACTAGAAATACCATTTGATCCAGCCATCCCATTACTGGGTATATACCCAAAGGATTATAAGTCATGCTTTTATAAAGACACATGCACACGTATGTTTATTGCGGCACTATTCACAATAGCAAAGACTTGGAATCAACCCAAATGTCCATCAGTGACAGACTGGATTAAGAAAATGTGGCACACACACACCATGGAATACTATGCAGCCATAGAAAAGGATGAGTTCATTTCCTTTGTAGGGACATGGATGCAGCTGGAAACCATCATTCTCAGCAAACTATTGCAAGAACAGAAAACCAAATGCCGCATGTTCTCACTCATAGGTGGGCATTGAACAATGAGATCACTTGGACACAGGAAGGGTAACATCACACATTGGGTCCTATTGTGGGGAGGGGGTGGGGGGAGGGATAGCATTAGGAGATATACCTAATGTAAATGACAAGTTAATGGGTGTAGCACACCAACATGGCACATGTATACATATGTAACAAACCTGCATGTTGTGCACATGTACCCTAGAACTTAAAGTATAATAATAATAATAATAATAATAATAATAATAATAAAGAAACAGCTTTCTAACCATCAGACCCATCAAAATGGAGACATACTACTTTGATAGATAATAGGCTCCCCATCATTGGAGGTAATCGAGCACAAACAGCCAAACCACTTGTTGGGGCTGTCGAAAAGAGGGTGATGAGCTTTCCTGAAACTACCCCTTTCTGTATTTGAAAAGGAATGGCTCAAGTTCACAGACTTTTCCCTCTCATATGTGGTTAAATTCCCTACATATACGGGGCATTTGACTTGGCCTGACCCTCTGATCAAGCCAGAAGAACTAGTTTCTGGTTACACAACAGAAAGCTGAAGTATCCTGGCCTAACATAGGCCAGGGAAGGGCTCTTCTTGTCTTCTCACTTTGCTACAAACACATGCACATACACACACTCACATCCCCACCCACGCCCCACACCCTCCCCTACACACTCATGCACACTCCCACATAAATACACCACACACACACACACACTCACCTTACTCCCACATAACACCCCCCACATCCTAGTTTACTCCATATCCACCATACCTGCGCTGCAACCACTCTCAACTCCACTATACACACATACACACACACACACACAATCATACAAACATGACACCCTCATTTTCACCCACAGTACAAATTTCAACACACCATCTCCCATCAAGGGCAGTGAGCAAGAGCCCAGGCTTTAAAGTTACACAGACAGACCTGTGTTCAACCCCCAGCTAAGCAGGCTGAGCCTGGACAAATTACTTAACTTTTCAGAGCTTCTGTTCCCTCATCTGTGATGTGGGGGATGTATCAGCACCCACTTCATGGGGTTGTTTGAGGTTGCAGCAAAAAGTAACACAGCGAGCATCTAGTCCTGTACCAGCCCAGGCAAAACCCTCACTAGGCATCACCCAGGTGTTCTTCCAGAACCCCTCCTCTCCTGAATCTCATTTTAGCACAGTCTCTAGCCACAGGAAGTACACTTTCTGCCTCACACAATCTAGCTGTGTTCACTTCCCTGGGGTGTGAATTTTAAGAAATCCAAGGCCACTTTAGAAAAAGTGAAAAGCTTCTCTTAGTTCTCATGAATAATAGGTCTTCAAGGCCTGCCTCTATCCATTCCCTTCTCCTTTCCAGGCACCAGGTGGGGGAAAGAAACAGAAAATAAAACCTTGGCCAGTATTGGCTGAAGAACATGAATGGACCACAATCTTCCTCTTCTTCTCTTCTTGTCCCCATGAAAACAACCCTCAAAACATTAGGTACTGTAGATGGAGAACTCTGCAATTTACAAAGCCGTTGGTCTCCCCAGTCACCCAGGCAGGCGGGTGTTATGACTCAAATCACTGGAGGTAAAAGAGTGCAGAGGCTGAGAGGTGCTGAGCTGTCAGGATTCAAGTCCTCACTCTGCCTCTCTCTAGTTATGTGATGTTAAGATGGTTACTTAACCTCTCTATGCCTTTCTTTCATTAAGGATGATAACAGTACCTATCTTATAGGGACGTTAAAGGATTAAATGTGTTAGTACTTGTAAAGTGCTTAGAACAATGCCTGACACACGGTTAAATAAAGAGGATGAAGTTACCCTTGTCGTCATCTCCAGATATCAAGTCTGCCAAATAGAGCTATAATGGTAGTTATCACTTACTGCATGCCAGGGATTGCACTAAGTAATTTGTATACATTGGCTCAAAGAAGGTTTGCGAAGAGATAGAAATCAGAAGGCCAGAGCTGTAGTTCAGCACCATAGACAGCAGCACATACACATTACTCTTTTCCTCCTCTCCCCAGTTTTAGTGAATGAATACATATACAAAGGGATTTTTCTGTGTGTGTGTTGGGGGGGGGCGGAGAGAGAATGAATCAGAAATTGATACACTTTCTACAAGTGGGATCCACCAACCATGTACCATGTATGACTTGACTTACTCTTCTCCTTGAGATTCATGCAGCTATCAAGATGGCATAGAATGATGTAAAACTTTTTTCACACCCTGAAATGCTGATTTCTCCCTGTAAGCTCTAAAATCCTAGCTCAACTCTCATCTGTCCCATAATGTCTTTTTCAATCCACTCTTTCTTCTCTGAATTTTTAACATATTTGGGATTCAGAAGTTCATGGCTTAGCCTTCGCTGGTTCAATAAATCATCCTCCACAAGACTGAAAGTTCCATGGGGGTATGGGGAGTGGACATGAGTTCCTCCTTCTCCTGGTACTAACGCCCTGGTTTGGTTTTGTTTTTAAAGGAACCATCTTTTCCCTCAGACCATGGTGTTCTGGTCTCAATTCTTAGCTCCAGGGGTTCTCACATGACTCTAGCCTCACCAGTCAGCATATCCCCCCTTGTTACTACATATAATTGACTCAAAGTTGGATTAGTTCCCCAATCCAAGCCAATTAGATTCAATGCTCAGACTTTTGTTGCAATCCTAGAAAGGAGATGCTCTTTTTTTTTCTACTAAACAGAAGCTGGATGAGGCAAACTTGGACTTGGTGGGTTCTACCAGGGGGGGAAGTCTGCCTGAAATGGAGGCCAACCTAGAAAAAAGCCGAATGATGAGATGGTGAGAACTCAGTTCTAGCCTATTGTTGAGCCTCTGGATCCAGTCATGCCTCCACCATGAGGGGACCCTTCGATCACATTAGCAAATAAGTGTCCTTTGGCATTACTTGAACTAGTTTGAGTAAGGTTTGCAATCAACATAGTCATGATGAATGCAGAGACATACACAAACACAGTCAATACTCATTATTTGTGAATTCCATATTTGCAAATTTGCCTACTTGCTAAAATTTGGAACCCCCAAAATCAATACCTGTGACCCTTTCATGGTCATTCACAGACATGCACAGAGTGACCAAAATGTTTGCGTCACCTCACATGCATGCTCCTAGCTGAAGGTAAACAAAGCAGGTCTCCACCTTGTTTCAGCTCCTATGCTGTAATCAAGTCTCTTTTTTTGGGGGGCCTATTTAGTGCCACACTTTTTTTGCATTTTTGCACTTTTTGTTGGTAATTTTGCTGTTTAAAAATGGTCCCCAAGCATAGTGCTATTGAGTGTTCCTAGGAGCAGGAAGGCTGTGATGTGCCTTACAGAGAAAATAATGCATATAATACAATTTGTTCAGAGCTTTCGAACTGAACAAGGCCTCATGCTATTGGCCACAAGTTCAGTGTTAATGGAATCAACAGTATATTAAATGAGGGTCTTTACACAGAAATACACATAAAACAAGGTTATGTTTTGATCAGTTGAAGATATTGTAAGCCTGTTAATGGAATCAATAGCGTATTAAATGAGGTGTCTTTAAACAGAAACACACATAAAACAAGGCTATTGATCAGTTGAAGATACTGGAACCAAAACTCGTAGGAACCCAACCCTGTATTTCTCCTAGGAGCAATGTGGTTCAGTACTAGTTCAGTGTTTGTGGCAACTTTGCAGAACATAACTATCATGAGTAATGGGAATTGATTCCCTCTCTCTCTCTTTACCTCTAGATTCCCTCTCTCTCTCTTTACCTCTACATATATACACACACACACATATATATGTACACACAAAAAAATGTATTATATGTAAAACAAATAACAGTATAAAGTATTATATACATAACACTATACAATATACAAATGTATGCAGTACTAGATTAATCAAAAGGCATTTTTACAGTTTCACTTTTCCTCTTACAATGAAGAATAGTAAGTGGGACCGATGTTAGCAATTTAGGCTGTTATCTATTTTATTTTTCCAAATGTGGTGGAGTCAAGGAGCAGATAATAAGATAGTTGACGCAAATAGCCAATTTGGGAGGAAAAGTGCCAGGAACATACAACATACCATCCTTAGGGGTTGTTTTGGGGTCAACTTCTCCCACAAGAAAGTAACAGTGCATTTCGACCCAGTTCCTCTGCCATCACTTTTGTGGGGGCAGAAGGAGGTAAAGTGGAAGAAGAGAAACCTGCCAGGAGTGAACACATTGGATTGGGGATTTACCAGGGATGGAAAACTCACAGGGATCATCCAGCACACGGCCTTTCTGGAGTCTGATCAGATAACGAACCAGGGCCGAGCAGTAAATGGGTTTATAAGTGTACTGTCAATCTCCAGCATCTGCAGAGCATGCTCAGAAGTGGAAGGTCTGCAGCGAGCTAAGGGTGAGTGAGGGGTAGTTGCAAGTGGTTCATCCCCAGCCAGGCTGCCAGTTTAGTTTCTACAATAAAATTGGTCACTGATGGGGGCTGCATTTGAGGGTTTAGGAGGGTTCCCATCTTTCAAAGCTGAGGACAAGTGAGGACTGAGTTCATTCGGCCCCGATTTTCAGCTCTTTCTTGAGGAAAGAAAGGAAAACTTGAAGGTCATTTCCTTCTTAAAGAAGCGCTGAGACTTTGCAGATTTATTTCTTAGTTTGGAGTCTGAAGAATCAAGAAAGGAAGCTGAAATGTCCCCAGCCGGCCTGTTTACTTTTTCACGTAGTTCTTGTTCATTGAGGATTCTGGGTATACCGACGCCATAGAAATGGAGTACCAAGCTCTTATCATATAGAACTGAAGCCAGCAGGAGGAGGCAGTGTGGTAAGGGTCAGAATTTATAGGTAAGAGGAGGCGGGGAAAGGTGATGTTCAACTCTGCCCTAAGCCACTTCACCCCATGTTTCTGGAGATACTTTTAGTGCCTCTCCTTAGTAATTACCTTTCCTAGAGAGCCTAGGGACCTGTTTGACATAAAGTGGTTAACTCCAGAGCTAGTCCTGGCTCTGCCCCTTGCTAACCTGGAACTCAGCAAGTTCCTTAACCTCTGTGCCTCCCTTTCCTTGTCTGGAAAATGCTGGTTATAATTGTACCCTCTTCCCAGGGCTGGTGGAAGAAGGGGATGAAATGAGGCATGCAGAGCTCCTGGCATGGTGCTGGCTCATAGCAAATACTCAAAAACTGGTAACTCTTATTGTGGAGTAACAATATGCTAGCGTGAAGTCCTCATTGCCAACCATAGCCCATAAGGTTTGAATCTATACCTATTTCCCCTTGTTTTTTTCTGCCCTTAGCGCTTCATGTCAACCTCTCCTCTCTCAGGGACAGTCATCTCCACACTGAGAAGCCGCAATGTTCTTTTAAAATGCTTGTATAGTGAGGGTTCTTGTGGCCCCAGATCCCCATGATGAGAAGAGGCAGAAGAGGCCACCAGAAGGAAATGGTCAAGAATGGTCAAAAGATACTGACATATCCCAGGAAACTCTCATGAGCTCCCATTGGCAGAGGATACAACCAGCCTCAAATGTTTCACAAAACAAGAGCATTTGTTTTAAGCCTTATGATTTTGTTGCAAGTCCCATCCTTAGTTTGGGAGGTTTAGGGTCCATTATACAGATGCCAACATTGAGGATCTGTGAGCTAAGATAATGCACCAAAGTCAGACAGGTGGTGAACAGTCACATCCTAGTTCTGCCCTAGGGTCACCTTGGAGGCAGGGTTAAAATGTCAATGCAAGGACCCCATCCAAACCAACTAAAGAAGAAACTCTATAGCTGAGTCCTGGCATAGCTATGCTGCTAAAGTTCCCCAGGTGTTCATAATGCACAGCCAGGGCCAAGAGCCACCTGCCTGCAATCCCACCCTTCCTTCAAGCCAGTGCACCTCAAACTTGAAAGCACATGAGAATCACCTGGAGGGCTCCTTAAGGCACACATTCATACCCGCTCCCCAGACCCAGAGCTTCTGATTCAGGAGGTCTGAAACAGAGCCCAAGAATTTGCATTTCTAGTAAGTTCCAGGCAATACTGGTACTGCTGATCTGTGGATCGCATTCTGAGAACCGCCACTTTACGCAATGCTAGAAAGTCAAACCCAGGGGACTAAATGTTCTGGTTCATGGTTTCCCTTCTTCTAGCAACGCTGTCCTATCCTGAATCAGAGCCAGTAACTCAGGCGTGCTGCTCAACCTCTACCAGAAACTGGGGAAAGTCAGGGGAGGCTGAGGGCTTGCTGCCTTTCCGTTTTCTTGTTTCTTTCCTTTTAAAAAATAATCCACCACTTAAGAGACTGCCCCTGAGCACTTACTGCTTGCTCTTCCACCAGCGGCCCAAGCCCTTGCCTGCAATGCAGGTCTTCTTAAATATTGAATAAGCCTGCCGCTCCACCAGCTGCCGCAGCTGGGGCTGAGGTAATGTTGATATTGACAAAGGCTTAATGTGATTAATCAGGTTAGAAAGATCAGGCTGCGGAGCTGGTTTCATAAAAGACCTTCATGTTCTTCTCTATCACAAAAATCCCCAAAGCCTCCACACTTTCCCTGCCCATCCTGCATCCCTTCTAAGGCTTGGGGATTTTCCCCCTCTTTGCTGGTGTTGCTGTTTAATGACCCATTAGGTTAGTTAGAGTCATCTGGAGAGAGGGTAAGGTTTTGAATAAGAGCAAAGATCATTAGGTTGATATCGTTAGTGTTTATTTATCCAACAGATACTTACTGAGCACCTACTCCATGCCAGACACTAGGTGATAGTGTACTGGAGATATAGTGGTAAATAGAACAGTCAAATTATCCTGTTCTGGTGGCGTTGACATTCTAGTGGGGGGAAATAGGCGATTGACAAAATAAATAATTAAAGTAGATAGCAGGTACACAGTGCCAAGTGCCAGGGGGGGAAATGGAGAAGGAGGAGGTAGAGTTCTGGGGAGGGAGGTGCAATTTTAAATAAGACGACATTTGAAGAAAGATCTGAAAGAGGTGGGTAGTGGACAGAAGGTGGAAAGAATTAACAGGACCTTTTCCAGAACATCAAGCTCAGAGATTTCATCATCCTCATCAAAATAACAGTGACTCATGTTTGCTGAGCACCTACAAAGTGCCAAGCCCTGGTCCAAGCAAACACAATATATTGACTTGGTAAATTCCCAAAACAACCCAATAAGGTAGTTGTTATTGTTATCTTCATTTCCCAGATGAGGAAACTGAGATGCAGAGAGATTTAGTAACTCGTTCAAGACCACAGAGCAGCAGAGCTGGAACCTGAACCCAGCTAGATGAGCAATTATTTCTACCCCCTTCCTCTACTCTGAGCCCCCTGCTTCTCAGGAAGGGGCCTCACATCTGTAGTAGATTGCAGAACAAAATCTCCCTCTGGGTAGAGAGGGGTCCTATTGTCCTCTTCATTTCCAGGGAGTTGGTGCTATGAAGAGTGGAGGATAGAGGGTTCAGTCTGTAAATGCAGCCCTTTCTGAGCCAGTTTGAAGTTTTCATCAAGCCTCCCCAAGTTTGTGCCTTCGTGTGAACCCTGCACTGCAGGCAGGATGGCCTTTTCAAAATATGGATCACATCAGGTCACCCTTCTGCTTGTGAGACCCCATTGCTCTCAGAATCAAGACAAATTGCTTGATTTGTCTTGATTGCATGGCCCTGCAGGCACTACCCACCTCATCTCACACCCGCCTCGTCTCACACCCGCCTCATCTGACCCTCACATCTCACACTCTAACCATGCTGGCCTTCTTTCAGATCCTGCACTGCTACCTCGGGGCCTTTGCACATATTGCTCCCACTGCCAAGAACACTGTTCTTTTCTCCTCTCTTTACTCAATTAACTCCTATTCATCCTTCAGATCTCAGGTCAAACATCACTTCCTCTGGGAAGCCCTCCAAGATTAGGTCAAATTTCTTTGTGAATTGTGCCCCTCTCTTTAGAATCTTTGCCTTCATTTATCATTATACAGCTATTTTAATCATTTTCTGCCTGCTCACGGGAAGATACCACATCTAAATTGTTTCCTACTACATCCCAACACTGAGCACAGTGCCTATCACATACTATAAACGACCAACTAGAAGAGGATTCCCCCCAACCAAATATTCCTCAGAAAACAAAAAATCAGTTCCTTCTTTTTGTTTATTTTTTTTATTTTTATTTTTGAGATGGAGTCTCCCTCCGTCACCCAGGCTGGAGTGCAGTGGTGTGATCTCGACTCACTACAACCTCCACCTCCCAGGTTTAAGCAATGCCTCAGCCTCCTGAGTAGCTGGGATTACAGGCACCTGCCACTACGCCTGGCTAATTGTTGCATTTTTAGTTGAGACAGAGTTTCACCATGTTGGCCAAGCTGGTCTCGAACTCCTGGTCTCAAGTGAGCTGCCCACCTCAGCCTCCCAAAGTGCTGGGATTACAGGTGTGAGCCACTGTACTAGGATGAAAATCACTTTCTGTCCAGGTTCTTCAAACGTTTTTCACACTGTTAAGCATTCTCTTTCCTCCCAATTTGCTTTCTTTTTAATAACAAAATAGTTTAAGCAAATTCTTTCTCAATTTTTTCAACTATCATGCAACTCCAAGTGGTATCTCTTCCTTTCCTATTTGTCAGCAAAAGGTATTTGCAGTAAGTGACTTTTACTAAAGTTATAAAACCTTCCTTATTTTCCTGGTTTAATTATTTCCTCAATATGTATCGGTGGTGAAAGAACAGTTGTGTGGATGAATTGCTTATTTTATATAACCATGTGGTTCTAAGTATGTGAGTACAAGACAATTAACGAATCAAATACTAATAGACATTTGACAAGTCCACTTATATCCCTAATGGGTTATTTATTCAAGTTGAGCAGAAAATTTTTTGGAGGGAGAGACAGATTCATCATTTTCTTGGGAAAATATGAACGTTGTAGGTTATATTTGGGGCTGATTTACATGCTAGTAAATGGTCAATAAATATTTATCAAATGAATAGATGAATAATTGTATGTAGGTTGAGGGAGGTCCCACCTAGCAATTCAGAGACTAGACATTCACTTCCGAATTATCTTCTTTTTAAAAAAATGAACATGTACTTTTAACCTCACACAACTGCCCTCTAACGTGCATTTGGGTCTCAACGAGCAAACTCTGTCTTAGGAATATTATTTCTTCAGTTGGGCTCCAGAAGGCAAAACAATCAAGAGTGATGGGACTCAGGCGTAAGTCAAATCAGGAAGGATGACCTAGCTAACTGGCCCTTTCTGACAATGCACAGGGCACCTCTATGGGTGCAGAGTCCTCTCACTGGAGAAACTCCAGCCCATTTCCCAGGCAGTGAAAAAGAGGATTCATCCTCCTCCCAGAATGACCCATGAATCATTCCTGAATCACTCCGGAAACTTTTTACACTGCAGATTCCTGGTGTGACCCTAAACCTTCTGAATCAGAATTTCTAGGGCTAGGTCTTGAGCATCTGCATTAAAAAAAAATACCCCAGGAGATTCATACACACACTAAAATGTTATAACCACTAAGGTTTGTGATTGGACAAAAATAGCACCCAGACATTTGAATTCCTTAGATGAGTAAAATTTTCTTCCAAATTTAGGGCTGTCCACTTGCACTGTTGTTGTTTTTATTTACAAAAAAAGGGCACCAATCTTTTGTTAAAAAAATGCTACCATACATTGCCAATGTTTTGTTTTTTAAAAATATATTTTAACGTTAAATGAGCAGAAAAGAGATAATGTCAGGACAAAGGTTTGTTTGGGTTTTTTCCTAGGAAAACTCGATCGGCAACATTTTGCCCACCTATAAATGCCTAGTTCTTCTCCTTTCGCCAGGGTCAGTGGAAACTTTGTCACGGGCCAGATCTGAGTTTGGAAACCACCAGCGTAAGCAAAGAAACTTCAGGAGCCTTCCTGAATTAGGAAAATCCAAAGACGAAAGAAAGAGTTTGTATTGGCTGCCATGAAGTAATGATGACAATGAGAGTGTCCTAAGAGGTCCATATGTAGGAACCCATTTGATCTTCACAAGAACCCTAGGAGATATCTGCTGTTATTAACAGCATCCCCACTCTGCAGCTGGAAGAAACTTAAGTACAGGGGGCTGTGGTAATCAGTCAAGTCTGCACAGCTAGGAAGGGGTGAAGTGGAGACTTGGGCCCAGGGAGCCTGGCTTTCCGTGCTGAGGTCCTAACTGTTGTGGTGTATCACCAGGCAGCCAGCTGTCACGAGGGCCACACGTGCCTGATGCACACATGCATCCCAGGCTCCAACCAACCAATGGATGGGGCTAAAGAACAGAGAGCCCAACGGTTTGCTGATGGCTCATACAGGGGTGTGGTTTCAACTTTCCACCCTCTGGGAAGCAAGCACTGTTGGGTGGTCTGTGGCTTGGAGCAGGTGCAGTGACCACTTGTACCCACCTGGAAGTGCTCACAGCCCCACCAGATGGGATCCACCGGGAAGGATCCTGAGACCACCAAATTCACTGTCTGTTTTTTTTTCCAGCCTGTCTGTGACTGTGGTTGGCCCGGTGGATCCGCTATGCTTTGGAGCTTTATGGCTTGGCCACTGTCATCCCTGACGACTGAACCTGGTTTTTGTTCCTAACTAATCTTGTGATCTTGGGAAATTGGTTTGCCTCTATGGGGCACAGTTCCTTCATCTGTAATGGAGGAAGTAATTCCAACTCTCCTCTTCAAAAAGTTATTGTGAAAAAAAAAAAAAACTGAATCTAAAAGTAATGTTTTAAAAAAAATTCAAGTCCTATACAATAACAAACAACTTGCCATGTATCAAGCAGTGTCTGAGTGCTTCATGTTGTATTAACTCATGGAATTCTCACAGCCACTCTATGAGGGAGGTACCATTATTATTCCCATCTTTCAGATGAGTAAACGGAGGCGAGAGAGGCCAAGTAACTTGCCCAGGATCACAGGATGGCAAGTATCACAGCTGGAATTCCAATCCAGGTGGTCTGGGGACAGCAGCTGTGCTTCTAAGGACTGCGCATACTGCTGCTTCCTGGCCAGTGTGCCCAATCCTTTACTGGAATGATATCCATGCATTGGATCCAAGCTGGAAGGAACTAAAGACCAGAGAATCGATTTCTGTAGAGCTTTATTATTTACTTTTTAAAAAGCACTTTTAAGTTGCTTTATCTTCACAATTGCAAATAGTAAGTAGACAGTGTAAATTGGGGGTACTGAGGTCTCCTTATCTTCTATTGCCTGTGTCCTTGTCTGAAAAATGGTAATAATAATAATAATAATAATAATAATAATAATAATAATATCTCCTTCCCAAGGCTTCTTGAGGACTAAAGGAGGTCAGTCATGTACCCCAAAGGGCACGGCAGTCCACACAGAGTGCTCTGTGACTCCATGAAGAAGCACATGGACATCCATGGGCCTTAATTCATGCTCTCCCTGATAATTCATTCTCTGCCTCTCTATCTGGGAGAGAAGGAAAGGATGAATTATCAGACACATCTGGAACTTGTGCCCAAATGGTTAGACTCTTAACTCAGTACCCTTTCTAGCAATAGGGTGATGTAATGCTGGAAGCAGGTCAGGAGCCCCTCTGGGCGTCAGTTGGTGACCTGGGGCTGCCCTCACAGTTGGTGTCAACCAGAAATGACCACCCCATAGTGACCAGTTGGGACAAAGGCTCCCATCCAGACCTGCTGCCATGACAACCAGAGGAAGAATTTTCCGATCTGGAATCTTCTCAATCCCAGGCTTTGGATAGCTTCTGGGGGCCTCTCTGGCCACTCAAGGACTCCCACTTCCAGCTGCTGTAGCATTTTACCCTCTGAGCATGTTCAGGACAAAATGAGCCTTTCTGCTCATTCACCAATCTACTCCCAGAGGCAACGTCGGCATTACATGAGGAAACCCAGGCTCTGGGGAGAGGACAGAGGCCCTGAGGAGAGAACAGAGGCCCTGTGGAGAGGACAGAGGCCCTGGGGAGAGGGCAGAGGCCCTGGGGAGTAGACAGAGGTGGTGAGGAGCCAGTGTGGCTACCCCAGATGGGAGCAGGGTCTCTCCACACAGAGTGGGAAGTAGCCATTTAAGGGGGGGTGGGGGTAACATCTCAACCTGAGCCAGGGACCACTCCCGAACACACACACGTGCACTCGCACATTCCCACACACACCAGTCACACACACATGCTCACACCATACCCCCTACGTTCACAGTACCACATACACACACTCACACACATACACACACAGCACAGCAGACAGACCCAGCCGAACTTGGAAGGGATAAAAATATCTATTTACCTAACCTCCCAGGAGACTGTTTTAAAAAAGTTTCATCACACAAAGCACATTAGCCATCATCTTATTTCACTCTCAAGCAGGTTTATAAAATGAATACTAGCGTTATCCCTCATCTTACAGAAGAAGAAACCGAGGCTCCAGAGACTAAGTCACTTTGGCAAAGGTCACAGAGCCAGTGGGTAGCAGAGGCAGGATTCAAACCCACATCCACCCAGCTCCAGAACCGGCTGCTCTCTCCTGCCTCCCTCTACGCATGCGTGGTGTCTGATGTCATGAGGACACTCAGCATTTGTTAGGCAAAGAATCAAAGTGAAAGAGTAAAGCGTCCACCTGTGTTGCCCAAACGATCATTAAATCTCTATTAAAATGAGTCTTCCTGTCCTGAAAGAATCCCAGCTGGCCAGTGCAGGGAAAAAAATTTTCAGAAATACTCTGGGTTGCTGGAGGGAAACTCATATAAGAAAAATGGAGAACAAACTGGGGGATTGATGCCTTGGAGAAAAGCAACAATTAGAAGCAAAAGATTAGATGCCCACCTTGCAACATGGATGGATCTTAAAGACATACTGCTGAGTGGAAAAGAAGTGAGAACTTATGAGAGCTATAAAAATACGTGTTTTGAAGGGACGTATACAAGCAAAAGAAATACGCATAAGCAGAGTAGAATAGGGCTGTCTATGAATGGAAGGGAATGGGGTATGAGGCAAAGAGAATAAATAATGAAAAACGGAGGAAGAGATGGGCAAGGATCAATGATGGCTGCGTATCAGGAAGGAAAAAATAACTCAACTCTCATCATCTCACACCCTAACAAAGATTCTTCTAATCTACGAAGCACAAGAGTCCTCTGTGAATAACAGAGAGGCTACAAATGAGGCCAGTTCCCCTCTCATTATAATCAAAAGCACAGTCCCCCTCCGGGTCACCCACACGAGTGTACACCACTTATTTCTTCCTCGGGAGCTTTCCTCGAAGCACTTATCCATTTTTCAGATGAGAAGACATGACTTGACCCCTCTGCAGAAGTTGGCCAAGGCTGGCTACATAGGCCTTCCCGGTCAGATAAACCCCTCCAAGGAAAAGAAAAAGGAAGAAAGAAAATCTACAGAAACAGCGGCAGGTTCTATCTGAAAGGCAAGCCTACTGCTTGCTCTGTGTGAAGAGTCTCCTTCCCCGCCAAGGGCCCAGCTCCTGCTCCAAATGCTGGTTTCTCCTGCTTTCGTCCTTAGGTGCAAGCCCAGTCTGGCTGGTTCTTTTCTGAATGGGCCTAGCTAACTCCAGGAACAACAGGTAGGTCTCTAATGATCAGAGAGGAAGCTGCAGACACCAGAAGCTCATGTCTTCCATCACATCCAGCAGCCTTTCCCACAGCCCCTACAGAAAGGCTTGGCCAGACACCCCAGCTTGCCACTTCACGGGGTGTCATCGCCTTCGCCAAGTTACAATATCCTGCTTCATGCTGATAGATTAATCCAGCCACTACTCAAGGGAGAGAGAGAGAGGAAAAAAAAACAAACAAAGAAACCCAAGCTGCTGCTTTTTCTTCCGGGGAGAAGGGAACTGTGCATTTTAGCCAGCAGGAATGGGCATTTGCGGAGCTCCCCGAAAGGCCTTGACTCTGCACACACTACTGAGGCCTTGCCTCATAAGCCATTGGCCCTTGGTTACAGCCAAGGCCCCTCTCCATGTCCCTAGGATCACAAGCGCTGCACCATTGCCAGGAATAGGTCCCGTCCCACTGGAGTGGACCCTGATTCCTCTGGCCTTCTCCCCTTAAGTCTGATCCATCAGTAAAGCCTGTCTGCACTCGAGCAGAATTCACCCCAAATGTCGCCACCTTCATATCTGCCACCACCTGGTCCCTGCCCCATCACAGCTCCCCTCACTAGTCCCCTGGCTTCCACCCCATCTCCCCTGCTCCCTTCTCCACTCAGAGACAAAAGCAATCATTACCAACATTGTAAATTAGGTCACATCACTCTGGCATAAAACCCTCCCTGCAAAATAAAATCAGACCCAGACTCCTTGGCTACCCTGGGAGGTCCTGCCTAACCAGGGCCCTGTCTCCCTTTGTCCCTGCCATGTGACCCTCACCCCACTCACACCAGCCATCTGTCTGTCCTTCGTGGACAACACGGTTGTCTCTGCTTTTGCACTTACTGCCCCCACCTCCCAGGTGTGGCTCATCCTCCCTTCACCCTCTGTGCATGGCTGTTTACTCCTAGAAACTCAGCCTCTGCTGGCTGCCCTTTTTATAAATTAGTCTCGCCCCTCTGTCTCCCAACCCATCACTTGTCATTCTCCATCGAGTCTTCCTATCTCCTTCCTTCTTGGCACTTCACGTGGTCTGGAGTTTTCTTGTTTATGTGTTTACTTGTTTATTGGTTTTGCCACCCACTGGGCTGTCGGCTCCAGGGGGCAGGGAACTCTGGCTCCCTCGCTGCTGAGTCTGCAGTGCCTAGAACAGTGTACAAGACTTGTCTGGAAAGGAGGGAATGGGGGAATGAGTCTGCAGAGAGCAGGTGTTCTCTAAGTGTGGTCCCCGGGCCAGCAGCATCAACACTGCTTGGGAACTCATTTGGTGTGCAAATTCTTGGCCTCCATCCTAGTCCCACTGAATCAGAAACTCTGTGTTTTAACAACTCCTGCAAGGGGTTCTGATGCAGGTTCAAGTTTGAGAAGCTCGGGCATTGAACCATCTGCAGTCTCTACCCGATATCCCCCGGGTGACCAATGAGCGAATAACTAGCTGGGTGGTCAGTCTTGTCAGGGACAGGGGTTAGGTAAGGTGAAAGGAGTAAGTCTCCTGCCCCTGACTGACCTCTGAGCTCTGAGGGACAGGCCTTTGTGTGTCTAGATAGTCCATGCCGGAGCCACGCAGAGAATGCCAAGCCTAGGAGGGCTTCAGAACCACTGTGTGCCACCAGAGCAGGAAGGCAGGCAACTCACCCAGAAAGCTGAATCTTTGACCTGCTGAAAATTCTACAAAACTCCAAGCATTTGGCTTGGAGGTAAGATGACCAACTCATCAGTTTGCCCAGGCCTCTCTCCATTCTTTTTTGTTGTTGGTTTGTTTTGTTTTAGACACAGGGTCTCACTCTGTCACCCAGGCTGTAGTACAGTGGCACAACCACAGCTCACCGCAGCCTCAACCTCCTGGGCTCAAGTGATCCTCCTATCTCAGCCTCCCAAGTAGCTAGGACTACAGGCGTGTGCCACCATGCCCAGCTAATTGTTTAACTTTTTTGTAGAGACAGAAGTCTCACATGTTGCCCAGGCTGGTCTCAAACTCCTGGCTTCAAGCGATCTTCCTGCCCTGGCTTCCCAGAGAGCAGGGATTACAAGTGCAGGCCATCGTGCCTGATCTGCCTCTCAGTTTTAACACAACGTCCTATATCACAGAACCCCCTTCAGCTCCAGGCAAAGCTGAACGGTTGGTGACTCTACTTGGAGCCCTCATCACCTGGAGTCTCAGGAATTCACAAACGCATTCCCTTGACAAGTAATTTCTGTGTGTCTTAAAGATGGGACAAGGAAGGCAGAGGAGTTAGGAGAGGAGGAAGATGGAGAGAGAGAGAGAAAAAAAAAGAAAAGGAGGAGAGGCCGGGGCAGAGGAGAGGGAAAGGGAGAGAGGGAAAGACGGGGAGAAAAGAGAGACTGCAAGGAGAAAGCAGGGAATTATTTAAGGGGTGGGAAAAGTAAGGAGACAGGGGCAGGGAAAAGGATAGAGAGCGGGAGAGATAAAGACAGAGACTTAGGAACTTAGCACCACAGTGACAGACGAAAAACATAGGCAGGCAGAGAGGGAAAGGGGAAAGGGGGCAGGGAGGAAGATGTGCAATGGAGCGGACCACACAGATGCTGTTTGGCAGCACCTTGCATGAAAAGCCTTCCAACAAACTTCGAGAAACCATCTCTCTTCTCCGCAGCCTCAGAACACCACCCTACCATCAATGGCTGGCACCAAAACCTGCTTACATAATATGTTCTCTGCTGAAAACTGCTTCCATTCACAAGTCACCACTCGTCATTGTGTAGGTGCATTAAAGAGGAAGACAAGGAAAAGAAAGAGAGGAAAAAGAAAAAGGCAGCTGAATGAACTCACTCAGATTATATTGAGAGATGAGAAGATATTTCCCCCCTCGCTCTCTAAATAACTCCTTCACGAACCAAACATCATTATGATGCTGTCAGATGAGTTTCCTCTTGTTGATTAATTGCAGGGGGTGGTAAAAAACCCAGCTTCCTGAGGCATGTTATCTTGCTCACTGGATGGATTACTAAACCAGAGTCTGACAGGGCTCCGTTACAATGAGATTTAAGCATGTGTTATATCATTAAAACCAATGACAGCAAGACAATTACTTTGAGGAAACCACAGTGACATTGCATACAGCAGCCTGGGCCCTCAGCACTGCTGCCTCCCCTCTTTTGCTGGCCCAAATGGGGAGCAGAGTTGGGCTAAGAAGAATCACTTTTGGCTGGGTGCAGTGGCTCATGGCTGGAATCCCAGCAATTTGGGAGGCCGAGACAGGAGGATATCAAGGAGTTTGAGACCAGCCTGGGCAACACAGGGAGACCTCCATTTCACAAAAAAAATTAAACAATTAGCCCAGCATGGTCATGTCTGTAGTTCCAGCTGCTTGGGAGACTGGGACAAGAGGATTGCTTGAGCCCAGGAGTTCAAGGCTGTAGTGAGCTATGATCATTATGCCACTGCACTCCAGCCTGGGTGACAGAGCAAGATCCTATCTCAAAAAAAAAAAAAAAAAAAAAAATCTTTGTTCCCTCTCAAAGCCACTGCCTACAAATCCCAAAGACCTGGCCTGGTTGGACAGCTGATTACGAAGGCCTTGCCACAAACCTACCTGAGAAACTGAGTTCTGGGGTCCTGCCTAGCAAAAAGTGACTCCTTGGAATTGTCTGAGGTTAGCAGGGAATGGGAGCAACATGCTAGATCCAGGTTGTGCTCCTGTGGGATTCAGTAGCAGAAAGGAAATGGTATGTGCAGGAGGCAATGGGCCTGCTCTTACCCTGCTCAGCCCCTTGGGGGATGATGGGGGCAGCTTGGCAAAATGTTAGAAGCTTACAACATACTTAGAACTGTTATAGTTAACACCTGTAAAAGTATTTTGCATTTTTTTAAAAAATGCCTTCACTTACAGCAGTGGGAGCCCTCCACTCAGAGTTTCTGGTGCAGCAAGCCTGGATGGAACCAAGAATTTGCCCTCCTAACAAGTTCCCGGGTGATGCTGATACTGCTTCAGGGTGGGGAGAACCACACTGAGAACCACTGAGTTAGATGGACCACCTGATTCAGGCTAATCAGGTGACTCCGGGCATCAAGAGCTTTTTACCCCCCAGCAGAATGTAAATCCAGCAACATCCCCCTTTCTCTGTCCTTTGCCCCTCTTTTGCCTGCAAGTCTAGTAATGCAGCCCCCTCCCCCTGCTCCAAGAAACCAAGCCTGCTTCACTTTTAGGAAAGGCTCTTATAGTTTCTCATTAAAGTGTAAATCACTAATAAGGCTGGATGCATTAACTTACTCCAAAGCACCTGCTCTTTAACCAAGAGCAGAGCCTTAAGAAAAAGAATAAAATTTGAATGATGGAAATTTCAGGTATCAGTGAACTGAATGTCTTCAGGTGACTCAGGGAGCCCTCTTTGTACCACACCCTCCCGCCAAAAGATCACATTATGTAGGTAGGCACTTACTTTATCTAAGCCCCAAAAGGGATCGTGTCTTTTTTTTTGAGACAGAGTCTTGCCCCAGGCTGGAGTGCAGTGGTGTGATCTCGACTCACGGCAACATCTATCTCCCAGGTTCAAGCTATTCTCCTGCCTCAGCCACCCAAATAGCTGAGGTTACAGGCACACACCACCACACCCAGCTAATTTTTGTATTTTTAGTAGAGATCGGGTTTTACCATGTTGACCAGGCTGGTCTTGAACTGCTGACCTCAAGTAACCCATCCACCTTGGCCTCCCAAAGGGCTGGGATTACAGGCATGAACCACCCCACCTAGCCAGGATTGTGTCTTTATTGCCATTTTATTCCCAATGCCCATCATGGTGCCAGGCATACTGTAGGTAGTCAATAAATGTGCAATGCATGATAAATAGCAATGGGTGCTCTGGCAGGAAGAGAGAGAGGCCTGTCCTTTCCCTGTAGCAAATCTGAGACAGGAGCCAAGTCCTTTCAAACTTTTCACCAATGACTCATCATAATCAACAAACACTAACTGAGTACCTACTGTGTGCAGGCCTCTGGCTGGACCACAGGCCCCAAACTGACATGTTTGCTAGTAAATCAATTGAGCTTCATTCATTCATTCATTCATTCACTCAGTAAGTCATTGCTGAGCACCTGCTGTGTGCTGACCCGGACACCAAAAAATGAAGACAGCACAGCCTTGGCCCTTAAGGATCTCACCCTGTAGCACCTGAGGACTCCTACAAAGAAGCGCTGTAGCAGGAAAAGCATTTCCCAGGGAAGGGAAGGAAGGCTCAGGTTTCCTAGAGAAAATACATTGCTCAGAGCTTAGAGCCTGGGATGATTCAGCAAAAACCTCCCAGGGACTTGAAGGAACAAAAGACTGAGTGGTCAACAGGGCTTCTTCTGCTAGAACTCTTCTCTGGGGCCTAACCCCCAGGCTCATGACTCCCCTGTTAGTTGTTTAGAGCCTCACAAGCCAGAGAAGGAGTCATTATGCTCATTTCACAGAAGAAGAAACTGAGTTCTGGGGACCTCCACCAACTGGGGAACTGCAGTGGGGAACACGAGGAGCTGGCAGCTCCTGTCTCCAAGCTTTGTCCTCCCTCTTGTGAGTCACACAGCTACACAACTAGCCCAAAGAACTCACCTTCCTTTACCTCACCCTGCTCTTGTTTTGGTCAGGGGTGATTTTGCTGTTACCATCACCAACATCGCCCCCATTACGAACATTTGTTGGACATTTACTCCTTGCCAGGCTCAGTATAAAGTGATCATGAACTCTTAAAATTCTCACAACTGCATTCTTATTCCCATTTTGTAGATGGGGAAATTGAGGTCCAGAAAGGTGAAGTGACACAATCAGAAAGTGCTAGGACCAGGATCTAAGCCTAGGAAATTTATTTCCAGAGCCCATCCTCTTAATCCCTATATCATGCTACCCCAATAAACCTAACTGAAGCAACTGAGGCTCAGAGAGGTTGAGGGCCTTGCCTGAAATTACACAGCAAGGAAATGTCAGAGTCAAAATTAGAAATAAGACCTGACTGCCCCCAGAGCCCACACTGTAGCCCATGGCTGGTTAACGAGGCAGACAGGTGTGAGGCACAGAAAGGAGGGGGCTATTTCTGCAGTGCCTCCTTCACTCTCTCAGCACATCAAGGCTCTCCATCTTGGGTGGCAGCTGAATTATTTAAAATCATCAGCTTCAGCCCACCATGACTGGGTCCCAGAATTATTTTTATCCCAGATTATGGCCACAGCTCTTAACAGAAATAAACCACACTGTTTTCTTCTCGTTGCCTTCACTTCAATTCCTGACTTATCTGCAATTACAATCAGCTCCCCACTGAATGAGGGTGAAGGGCAGAAGACAGGTCCATGTGTCATGGTGGTTTTTATTGGAAAGCCATAAACTCTGTAGGACCCATTCACAGAGAGGGAAAGAGTTAGAGCATCATATCACATCCTACAAGGAAAGCCCAACAGCAGCCACCCCAACCGAATGCACATCTTCAGACAAAGCAGCCAGTGTCTGTACAGGGCAGTAAGAAGGAGAAAGGCAGAGTGAGCTGGGGGAACTGACTTTCCAGGCTACCCCTGTGGAATCACAGAATCTCTGGCTGCTGCCTCTCTCCTGTCAACCAGAAAGGAAATGTCCACATTTATCTCCATGGCTAAGCTTCCTGATTACCAGCACGGGCTGGAGAGACACTGCTGAACATCCTTCCTCTGTGCCTCAGGCTGGATGGGGGGAGTAGGGACTGCTGGAGCCAGGAGTGAGGGGATGATGCCTTGGTCTTCATAATGGTGGCTTTATATGTTGCTGCCATAACTTACTGTGTGGTCTTAGGCAAATTGTTTTTCTTCTCTTGGCCCCCCGGAAAGGGTTAAACTAAATCAGAGGTTCTGAACTTGGGGGGCTGCTCACATGGGCATTACAGAGGATCCACCAACCCCCAATGCTGTGTGTTGTGTGTATATGCATCTTTTCAGAGCAGAGGCTCTCCAAGGGGTCCTTGCTGCTACTCCTGAGAAGAGTCTCTATGGAGCCTTCAAGTGCTGCAAAATCTACATCTCTGTGCCCCTGAGGCCATAAATAAAGCAGACCCCTTTCCAGCTGAGCTCAGGATTCTAGAAATCTGGCAAAGTTCTCACAAGAGACTCCCCTATCCCCATTCACCCCAAACAGAGCCTCTCCCCGACACAGGATAAATTCTCAAGCACAGTGCTAACCGTTCCTAGAAATGTGGGCGTGTGCAGTCACTCACACTCACACACATACCTATCTCAGAGTCAGAGAACTCCAGAACTGGAAGGGGACTTAGGGCCACCCAGACAGACTGCCCCATGGCATAGATGGGGAAACCAAGGCCCAGAAAGGGGAGACAGCTGGGACTGGAACCCAGGTTTCCTGACCCAAGTCCAAAGCTCTTTCCAGAAGCTTCTGTTTCCCTCTCCCTGGTGCACCACAATGCACCACTTCAAATGTGACGGGGGAGGAGGGAGGGCGGCCTCTTGGATCTTGGCCAACCCTAAGGAAGTGAGGCAGTGGAGAGCTATTTGGGAAGTGTCCACATCTGGGCACCCAAGTCTTAGCTATCCCAGCTGGGCTGGCGTGTACCGATTGACTAAACCAGTTGTTAAAAGTATTAAAACATTAAAATAAAATAAAAATATTAAAATATTAAAATTAAATGGGGAGGCTCCCCTGAGGCCTCCGTGGCTCTCTTGACAGCCCCCTAAGATCCCCCAAACCTCTCCATAATCTAGAAATTAAAAGATTAACACTGAGTACAGCAGGGCTCCCCTAAGATCCCCTATTCCAGGACCCTAGCCATTCTGATCAATTAGTACCAAATTTCAATACTTTAAATATCACCCATAGCCAGATCTGTGGTTCTTTATTCGAACAAAATTTCCATACATTCATTATTCACACTCAAGGGTTCCCAGTGAGGAATCTAAGGCAACTTCCTCCTCAAGGTCACCCAACAAGGGAAACTAGGAAGAGAAGTTAAGGATTTTGAGTACCAAATCTTTGGCACTAACCACCGGACAACCCTCCCCTTCTGCCTCATATGTCCTGCCTGAGCAGGCACATGCTCTGGGATTTCAGCATCTCTTCTTGGCTATGGGGCTAGAGAAAAAAGGAGTGAGTGAACCCTGCTTATATTTCAGGCTTGCCAATCTCTGACTGTTGTTTTATTCCTCCCACCTCCAAAAGCAAGAATCTAAAAAGGAAATCCTTGGGGGTGCAGAACACTGAGGTGGCCCCTGAGATAATAGCAAAGATGCTAAAAATAAGGGCATTCATTTCCAGAAAAGTAGATGTAATCAAAGCAGAAAGCAAGGTGAAATCCCCTTTTGATGGGTCACAGATTAGCATCAAAGGCATTTCAAAATTAAATGTGAGCTTTTGGATTCAGTTTCAAGGTACTTCCACTTCCCACTCACTAACAGGTTGGTGCAGCCTTTCCCCATCAGGATCTTGGAAAAAGAAACTAGTGCAGGGGGATGGTCTACCCTGGAACAAAACTGAAGCTGGAACCTGGAATCTTTCCCCAGAATTTGAACAAGCTTTTTTCCCCTCCTTCCTTGTGAGACGAACTCAAGGATAGAATCTCCCAAGCTAGTGCCAGGATGCTTCCCCATACAATCACTTACAGGTTACGCCACCTGTGAAAATAAAACATCATCTCCTCTGCAGGCAGTGGCTGCTCCCTTCTGGCCAGTCTGACCACTCATCCTAAGCAGAGTGTGGCCCTTTCCTGACTCCCACGTCTCCCATCTCAGGAAAGCAGGAACAGCCAACCTCGCAAAAACCATCACAATTAAATTATTCAGCTCTTCCTGGAATTGGGTACAATCTAAGCTCTGTCCTGTGCAAATTTTACCCAGTGTGCTCAGGCAAGAGTTACCCTTCCAGTCTCAGGTGACCCCCTCCCCTCCAGGGATAAGCACTCACTTGCTAAGTCAGAATACCCAGAGTTCCTCCATGCCAGACTAGCCACCCCCACAAAGGGTTAACTCTTTCAGAGAACTGCCGGCTACTTTCACCAGGTTCTGCTGCAAAGGAGAGGGCAAACTGGGCAGAAGCCACAATCTTGATCGCATTGCCTACAACATGAGCACATTTTACCCCCTCCCTGGGCACTAAGCCCAAATCTCATTTGGCTTTGGGATGCCGCTTAGGTGATAAAACACTGCAGAATGTAGGCAAATAAGCATAGTCGTTCCTCGATACCCTTCTCCTCCCAACTACCCTTTACCCCACCAGCTCATGCACACACATCACAATTGGGATTCTAATACCCCTAGCCCATCTGCACAACCAAGGAGAATATCACTTACCGCGACGCGGGAGGATTGCAGGGGGAAAGGGTGAACCAAATTCTTGCCAACTCCTCCCTTCCCTGCCGGGTAGGAAGACGCTAAGTCCCAATGACTTGGTTCAAAAGCTCAGCGGAGGTGCCTGAAAGAAAATTGTTCATTTGAGTCTCCTACTCTTCCCAAAATAAAATCAAAGCACCAGTGCACACACGCAGACACACAGACACATCAACTACCCCTAAATCATGCAGGACCAAGACAAAAAGAAATACCACTGCCAGAAGCGGAGAAAACTCGGACCAGCCAGTGAGTCAGTGGACAAGGGATAGTGGCTCCCTCAGACTGTCCTCCACATGGATGAAGGTTTTCGCTCTGTACGTCTCTCTCTCTCTCTCTCTCTCTCTCTCTCTCTCTCTCTCGCTTGCTCTCTCTTTCTCTCTTTCCCTTCTGCCTTCCTTTCCAGTCCGCGTAGGCAACTCCGGGCTGCTGGCAGTAGACGAATCAATTGCTTCCCCAGAGCCGGTTTCTGCCGCGGCTGCCACCACTACTGCAAAGCCCTGTGTGAGCAAGGGAAGCGGGGCGGCAGCTTCCCAGTGCAGGGGGAACCGAGCGGGAACCAAGCCTGCCTCCCACCCGTGATTTATGTGTGCGGTGCCTGGAGAAAGAAAGGTGGGAGGCCGGGAGGGGAGGTTGGGCGCACCAGAGATCCCAGCTGGTCGAAACGGCAACCAGGGGATTGGCGGTCAGCACCACGGACAGCGCTAAGATGCGGTGGAGGAGGAGATGGGCGGGAAGCGAACCCCTAGGCAGAGAAGTTAAGTAATTGGATGGTTAGAGCAGAGAAGGGGGAGTCCGGAGGGGTGGGGGACGGGACTTCTCGACATCACACAGTCTAGTCGGTGACAGCTTACCTACCACACACTTGTTCTAATACCGTCGCTCATTCTCGGAGCAAAGGAGCTATAACTTCGCAGCCCCTGTCTCCCACACGCCCCCAGTCCTGCATTGCTTCTCTCTGCTCAGACAAGAGTTTGGCCCCAGTGTGCGGGGCTCCCTAAGTGGTTTTTCCCCTCAAAATTTTGCCCAGCTGACCTGTCCTCACCCCCATTGCTGCAGATTTCTGACCTGTACCTGGAGTTTCTCAGAATTCGGGGCAGAAAAGCTGAGGCGTAAGAAACGGAAATTTCTAAGGGGCAGGATGGCTTAGTTGAATAAGCACTTGACAGTCTTCTGGAAGCCAGATACAGCCCCCTTACAACCCTAGAAAAGTCATTTAATGTTTCCAAGTCCCATCTGTAAAAATGATAGTATAATGACCTCATTTTTCCTAAAGATAGGAAGCAAGAGGTTAAAATGCAACAATAAGAATACTCAAGCTGTGAACCACCATGATTTCATGATCCATAACCTGTCCTACAACACAAATGTTTGGACAGAGCAATAAAGGAATTGACAGCCCACCTAGGATGGCATGGGCCAGCCTCACCCTTCAGCATGTGGTTTGAGTGGAATGAAGGGAAATTTTAAGTCTAAATCAGACCATTGAGCCTTGGCCAAAGACCCTTCCCTGAAAGATCCAGACTGGCTTTCTGAAATGAAATCGCTATACGGACAATGAAATAAAAGTATCAAAAGGGGAAATATGTAAAGAGGAATGGATTCCCATGGCTCCCAGTGCTCCAGCACTCAAGGGTCCTATTCCTGCTAACTTTGGGAAAGGGCTCATGTTGGAAAAAGGCCAGGAAATATCAAACAGAACAAGATCTGCTTAGAACTTCTCTGCAAAGTGAAGGAGAACTCTCTCTATTGGAGACTCACATCTAAAGCTTCCCATCCAGATGGCCCAGGGTTAACTACCACATTTGTCACTTACTTCTCCCCATGAGACACGGAGTTAAAATGAAAACATTTAGAGCTTCATTTTAAAAACATTTTTTTCAAGACAGTGTCTCTGCCAGGTGCAGTGGCTCACGCTTGTAATCCCAGCACTTTGGGAGGCCAAGGTAGGTGGATCACCTAAGGTCAGGAGTTCGAGATCAGCCTAGCCAATGTGATGAAACCCCATCTCTACTAAAAATACAAAAAAACAGCCAGGCATGGTAGGGTGCACCTGTAATCCCAGCTACTCGGGAGGTGGAGGCAGGAGAATCACGTGAACCTAGGAGGTGGAGGCTGCAGTGAGCCGAGGTTGCACCATTGCACTCCAGCCTGGGCAACAAGAGTGAAATTCCATCTCAAAAAAAAAAAAAAAAAAAAAGATAATGTCTCACTTTGTCACCCAAGCTGTAGTGCAGTGGTGCAATCATAGCTCACTGAAACCTTGAACTCATGGGCTCAAGTGATCTTCCCACCCCAGCCTCTCCAGTAGCTAGGACTAAAGGTGCACATGAACATACCCTGCTAATTATTATTTTTTTATTTTTTGCAGAGATGGTTCTCACTATATTGCCCTGGATGGTCTTGAACTCCTGGCCTCAAATGATCCTCCTGCCTCAGCATCCCAAAGTACTGGGATTACAGGTGTGAACCACTGCATCTGGCCTAGAGCTTCATTTTATAGATGGTGATAATGATGATGATGATGGTGGTGGTGGTGGTGGGGGTGGTGGTAGTAATTGTCATCATGACGGTAATCATGGTGATGATTATAGTGATGGTGTTGATTGAAAATGATTATGCTGATGATGTTGATGGTGATGACTATGGTGGTGGTGGTGGTGACAATTATGGCAGCTATTGAAAACCTACTGTGTGCCAGCCCTTCTGCTAGGAACTTTACATGTATCATCTTCCGAAGTCCTCACCATGACCCTTTCAGGGCACTAGTATTATTCCCATCTTGCAAATGAGAAAACTTAGAATCAAGAGATAAAATTCTTTGCCCAAGGCTTCACAGTAAGTTATAGACATTGCATTCAAACTCAGGGTTGTATGATTCCAAAGAACATGCTCCAGGATGTCTCTCTCACAGTCCATTTCAAATGCATTCTACAAGTTTGAGGGGAAAATTTCATTGAATATCTTCTGGGATGATCCTGTGTAATAAATTCAGTGTCCTCACTTTACAGATGGAGAAACTGGGGACCAGAGAGGAGAAGTGACTTGTCCATAGTCAAAGAGCTAGGAAGTAGCAGAGTTGAGTATAGAATGTAAGACTTTCAGATGCCAGGACCTGTGGTCTATTGCCTAGGGTAGTGAAAGGCACATATGAAACCCTCAATAGACAATTTCATTTGTTTTATTTGAGAGAGAGTCTCGCTCTGTCACACAGGCTGGAGTGCAATGGTGAGATCTCGGCTCACTGCAACCTCCACCTCCTGGGTTCAAGAGGTTCTCATGCCTCAACCACCCAAATAACTGGGACTACAAGCATGCACCCCACGCCTGGCTAATTTTTGTATTTTTAGTAGAGACAGGGTTTCGCCATGTTGGTCAGGCTGGTCTCGAACTCCTGACCTCAAGTGACCCACCCACGTCGACCTCCCAAAGTGCTGGGATTACAGGTATGAGCCACCACACCTGGCCGCCTCAATAAACATTTGAAGAGTGATTCAAGAAGCCCAAGGAGAAATGAAAGTCATCTAGGATCTGGTGGTGGAATCAGAACCCAAATAGTTCCCAGGCCTCTTGGCTTCCAATCCCAAAGAATTTCTCACAGCTTCTCTGGCCATTAGGCATGTATTCTGGGAGGGCCTCTCATGAATTCAGCTCTCCCTTAGGGAATGCCAATAGCTACCAGCTGCTGCATACCTAGACACCTGCATGCGTCAGGCATTGTACTAAGCACTTTACAGTGATTATCCCCACACTTCACAACGACCTGAAGTGGGTGCTGTTATTGCCCCATTTGCAGACAAGAAGACGAAGGTTCAGGCAGATGATGTGAAGCCCCCAAGCTCACACAACCAGGGAGCAGCAGAGGCAGTGATGCAAATCTCAGTTCTGTCTGACTCCAAAGTCTGTGTTTTCATGACCCTGCCAGTTTTTCCTAAACCAGCCCCCCTAGAGACCCTGTGGAAATGAAAAGAGGCCTCAACTGACCCTCTACTCTGGTTTCAACTAGAACAGTTAGTGGTGCTTTTAACTGCTTTGCATACTGGGCATCTGCCCAAGCCTTCATTGAAACAAGGACTTTGCAGCAAAATTAAAAAATAATAATATGGTTGAAACCGGAACTCTGCACCCTCTCTGGTGAGCATGCCATCTAGGAACTAGCCTTGCCTTGTCAGGGGACCTTGCCCCACCCTGCCCACCTCCCTGGTCACCACTGCCAAACCCCTTTTCTGTCCCCGGTGCTTCTGGAGAGCCCTTTGTTCAAAGAACCAGCTGCTGCTGTAAGCTCCACCAGCCTGTAGCACTGCAGCAGGGAGACACCTCGAAACCCAGACTCCTCAAGGCTGAGCCCAGCCAGGCTCTGACGCTCTCGAGGCTTCATTCAACGATAGAACATTGCGAAGATTCCTCAGGCCCCAATTCAGCGAGCTGCCTTGCTCTACCCTTGTTTTATGGAGCAGAGGCAGCCCGGTAAGACATTCCATCACCCCAAAGAGGATGGTAAATGATGATGGTAGTAATAGCTACAGCAACAAATGCTACCCACTACCTCCTGCACAATTCGTATATGTGCAGCAGCATCATCTCCTCCTCCCAAAAATCCTGTTTCAGGATGATAATGGTTTCATTTCTGTTTTATGAAACTGAGACTCCTAAAACAACTAGCCTGAGGCCATTGAGTTCATAAGTGGTGAGACTGGAATTTGAACCAAGACCCTGTGAATTTATGATCATTATGCTACCTGGCATTCCTAATTCCTAATCATCTCTCCTTTTGCAGGGGGCATGCACTTACTATTTAGCAGGTGCCATGCTTTATCTCCCCAGCACTATTCATGACTGACAACAGTGAAAGGAGGTTGTATTGCGCTATTTACCCATTTTCAAGATGAGGAAATCAGACATGGAGAGCTCAAGTGACTTGCCCAAGATAACACAGCTAGGAAGAGGGGGAGAATGGGGTGTGAATCTGAACAGTTTATCTCAAGATCTTCTGAGCTTTTCTGTCTCCCAAGGAAATGAGCACTGAGATAGCCCAGAAAAAGAGAATGCTCCCATTTCACTTAGCAAGTGTGGTAGGCAAAATAATGGCCCCAAAAGATTTCCACATTTTCATCCCCAAAAGGTGTTAATAGATTACCTTAAGTGGCAAATGGGACTTTGCAGGAGTGATTAAGTTGAGGATCTTGAGGTGGGGAGATCATCCTGGGTTATTTGGGTGAATCCAATGTAATCACAAGGGTCCCTACAGGAGGGAGGTCAGAGGGCCAGAGTCGGAGAGGAAAGGTGTTGATGGAAGTATAGGGGGAGAGAGAAAAAGAGAGAAGGGGAGAGAGAGAAAGAGAGGTAGGGAGAGGTATGAAGATGCTTTGTAACTGGTCTTGAAGATGGTGGGAGAAGCTACCAGGTAAGTAATGCGGGCAGGCTCTAGAAAATGGAAAAGGTGAGGAAAAGAGTTTCCTCGAGAGCCTCCAGAATGAACACAACCCCACGGCTGACACCTTGGTTTGAGGAATTCTGACCTCCAGGACTGTAAGATAATTAATCTGTGTTGTCATCAGCCACAAAGTTTGCGGTTACTTGTTACAGCAGCATAGGAAACCAATATAGCAAGTCTGCCAGGGGACCCTACATTAAGAAGCCCAGAGCAAATCAGCTTTAGGAGTCACGACTGAGCTCCCGCTGAGACAAAGAACCCAATGCTTCAATCATACTGCAACCTGTTCTGAACAATACCGTGTGCGTGCCCTACAAGAGAAAGGACACATGCTCAAAGCTTTAGCCTGAACACTGGGCTTTGTTGCTGGATGACACTGCTAGGGCATCCATGCCTTCTTCACTCCCTCCTCCTTCTCCTTTAAGAGCCTCCAGGGAAATGCTACTGTCAGGGACACAAAAGGGAAGAAATGTCACAGGGCAGCTTTCCAGGAGCACAACTCATCACAGGGAATCAGTCAAAGATAGAACAAGTAAATGAAACAAAGAGATTGGTGTGCAAGAAAAAGAGAGAAAGAACATGAGACAGAAAGAGAGAGAAAGGATTGCTGGGTCCCTGAGATTGGCCTGTGTGCACTGACAAATCCCTTCCCACAAGGAAAACGGGAAATGCAGGGAAGCCCACTAACCTCCTTAGGAAAAGACACAGTAGGACTTGGCGAAGCAAGCTTTCGAGACAAGTCAACAAGTCTTATTTATTAATCAGTCAATTCCGCGTTATCAGGCAAGGCTCTGCCAGGGGAAGGGAACTTGGACTTGCCTTCTCCGATATTCGGAGTTTGATTTCAGCTCCCCTACTTCCCAGTTTGGGACCTTGGCATGTCACTGGCATGCTCCGAACCTCAGTCTCCTCAACTGTAAAATAGGACCACAATACCTTCCCCACCCATCTCCTGAAGCAGCCAGGATGTTGCACTGAGCTAATGAATAGGAATGAGTTTCATATACTCTAAATGATGAATAGCAGCTACCATTTACTAAGTGTCTACTATGTGCTGCGTGCTTATCCAGACTCCTATCCTCAAGGAATGTAGTTAAAATGTCCAGCCGAAAATGACCATAAGTAAGGGGAAAAGGACAGCAACAGCAGAGATGGCATAATGAAATGGTTAAGAGGCCAGGTTCTAGAGCTAGGCTGCCAGTGTTCAAATCTGACTCTGCTACATGCAAACTGTGTGACCTTGAGAAAGTTACTAAACTTCTCTTTGCCTCAGTTTCTCTATCTGCAAAGCAAATGATAGCCCTTCCTCATATGGTGGTTGTTAGGATCACATTAGCTAATATATGTTAAAGCACTTAGAGTAGAGCCCAGCACATAGGCAGCCCCATGTCTGTCATCTTTATTCATTATCATTGCCATTGTGATTATTACTTATTATGGAAGAGAGGTGTCTTCCAAAGAGCGATACATGCTGTGCTGAGATCCAAAAGGTGAAGTTAGGTGGTCTAAGGATGTTTATTTTTTCAATGTTTAGATGTTACATTTTTACTTTAAAGCACATCAGAAAATTATTATATTCCCACTTACAGCAGTGACATAATGTCATTTCCATCACCTCCATAGCATTATCTGCCCTGAAATCTGAAAATCAGTCGGTCCTGAAATCATTCTTCTGGGTATGCTAAATTTGCCTAACTACCCTCTGCCCCCCACCATGCAGCCGTATCTTTTTTTTTTTTTTTTTTTTTTTTTTTTTTTTGAGATGGAGTTTTGCTCTTGTTGCCCAGGCTGGAGTTCAACGGCACAATCTCGGCTCACTGTAACCTCCGCTTCCGGGTTCAAGTGATTCTCCTGCCTCAGCCTCCCAAGTAGCTGGGATTACAGGCATACACCACCGTGCCTGGCTAATTTTGTACTTTTAGTAGAGATGGGGTTTCTCCATGTTGGTCAAGCTGGTCTCAAACTCCCGAACTCAGGTGATTCGCCCTCCTCGGCCTCCCAAAGTGCTGCTGGGATTATAGGCTTGAACCACCTCACCCAGCCACAGCTGTGTCTCTTAAGGCCAGCTTCCCATTAAGCCAGTAAGTACCAAAACACAATCTTAGGCCAAAAGAATAAAGTAAGCACGTAGGACCTTTCCTCTCCCAGGTCCTCTCCAGAATCGGAATCTGTTTCTAGCCTGTAACAAACACTTATTGAAGGCTGACTGCATTTTCCTCATCTGAACTCCTGCAACAAAACCTCACCTTCTCCTTGTGTCCACCCTACATATAACTGGCTCCCCCACCAGACTGAACATTCCAAGAACACAGCCCGATCTTGTGTATTTCTGAGTTATCAAGGGCCAGAACAAATCTGATGCTTGGTCAATATTGAATAAACGAATTATTCTTAGAACTGTTGATGCTTGCAACTTTTGTTTTCCTGGAATCTCATAAAACTTACTGGTATCTGACCACCCCAGATTGCATGTTTAGTTACCATAAATGAGATACGACCATAGTTCACGGGATTCTGCAAAGAGCCCCTTATCTTCAAAATGCTGCTGTCTTTGAACAATTTTAGGGGGACCTGGGCTAGATCATCACCTCAGAAGAGCAATACTGGAGTGGCTGCTGCAGGGAGAAGGCTGAATAAGATGGGAGAGGCTGGAAAACCTGCCTGGGGGTGAGGTTGGACCTGAGCTGGCCTGAATTCGAACAAGTGAAAAGAACAGTAAGGAATAGCAGCTTGAGGAGAAAGTTCAGATGCCTTTATGCCCACTAAGGTATTAAGGTTGAAGGGGCCTGATATTTGCTGGAAGATTCCACATTTTCTACCCACCCCCACCCCAGCTTTATTGAATCTACATTTTCGAAAGGAGCTTTACGCTCTGATGGGAAATGAATGAATTCATAAAGGAGTGACCCCAGGCAGTGTGATTGGAGATGGGGAAGTCAGAGAGAGATCTATTTCCAGGGAGGTCTTTCAAAGCACTCCTCCAAGAAGATCCTCTCGAGACCCTAGTTTGCTTTTCCCTGGAAATGAGTAAACCAGATTTCTCATCTCTGTGGGGGATATATAACTGTCAAATCTCCTAGAAATAAGCTAGTATTAAGGAGGGAGCAGAGGAAAAGCTGGCTTCCCACTTAGTGGCTAAGACACTCACCAAGCGCCTAGCAGAATAATTCAGAGGGCGCTGGCTTCGAGTCCCACCTTTTCCACTCGCCGGTTGTGTGAGCTTGGGCAAGTCACTTTACCTCTCCGTGCCTTAGCCTCATTGTCTGTAAAATGAGGATACTAATAACAATATGTACAACATTGGTTTCTTGGGATTATTCAATGAGATAAAATATACAAAGGGTTTGGCACATAGTAGGTGCCCAACACATTAGCTACTACTATTATTATTACCTTCACTTTATTCATTTTTTTATTGTTATTCTATGTCAGATGCTGGAGATACCAAAATGATTAAGACTCCACCCTTCCAAGCTACCGGCCAACGGAGATACAGAATAATGTGACAGGAGTGTGACAAGTGTGGCAAGAGTTTTAAAAGGGATGTGGGACACAGAGCATAGAGAATGTTTCTTTCTATTATGCAAGTGAGGTAGGAAGAGATTGGACAAGGTTAACTCCACAGGAGACCAGGGAAGTGGGGTAGGGGTTTGGGGGGATGCAACGTAACCAGTCTCTCAATGCCCTGAGCACCTCTTCTTCCCTAATCCAGCGCTGACTCCAACATCTGGGGAGTTTCTCTCCTCCAAGGAGATTTCTCAGCCTCACACTTACGTAATCCTAACGTGACACAACAGATATCCAGCAGGCTTGAAGAACAGAGAGACGAGCTCACCCCGCGATTCCCACTTGGCCAAGCAGGGAAGGCAGTGACAAGTGCTGCAGAAATGGTGAGAGCCCATCTCAGGCAGCAGATTAGCAAGCAGATGAGCTGACGGGCAGGTGGCAAGGGAAACGGGCACAGCCTCTCTGGAGGGTGATCTAACACTGTGTGTCCAAAATCTTAAGACATTACACATACCTACCAGGTGACCCATGAGACTCTGTCCAGGAATTTAACCTAAGGAAATAATTCAATGTATGTGCAGAGATGATCATCACAGAACCTCTTACAATAATGACAAATTGGAAACAAGCAAAGTGTCTGACAACAGGGGGTCATTTAAATAAATAGTGGCATATCCCATACCAAGGGAAGTGAAGCAGCTCCACACCAGAATAGTCTTGTTATAACCATGAAAAGCTGTAATCTCTTTATTAAAAAGAAAATAAGGAGAAATAGAAAATATGACTCCATTCATAAGTACGGTCCCTGGGGAAGAGAGAATGCGTGACTAAAAGTCCCTTCCACACGCATTTCCTATTCTTCCTTCAAGATCCTGGTCAGTAACTCAACTATTCACTCAACAAGCATATGCTGAAGACTGATTTATGCCTAGTACTAAGAACACAGAAAGACGGAAAAGTAATACCATCCCTATTCTTGCCAAGCTTAGAGACCAAAAGGTCACCTCCCCCAAGGAGACCTCCCTGATTACACCAGTCCAGATTGAAGCTCCTCTTTTCTGATTTCTGGTAGTCTCCCCAGAGTTTATGAAGGATGATAACAGCAAATTCCCAAGACTTCAGCTAAGTTCTTTACATTCAGGATATTGTTTAACACTCAGAGCGACCCTGGAAAATAGATCCTAAAATTAATCCCCATTTCTCAGATGAGAAGACTGAGCCTCATGCATTAGCAGGTAATCAAGCAGGGGCTTAGCTCACATTTGTCTCATGTCAGAGCCTATGCTCCTAAGCATTGTGTTGCATTGAATAAACACTGAAGGGCCTACACGGGACAGGAACAGAGTATCTGTCCACTCTCCCCAGGACCCATCCCGAACTGCTCCCAATATGGTTGGATCCTCCTCTTCTCTGCCCCCATTGCACATAATTCAGCTTCCATAATAGCCTGTCTCCTTCCGTCATGACCCCCAGTGTGGGGAAGTGGGAGAGACATCTGACCACCCTGAACTGCATATTTAGTTATTGGCAATGGAATATGTCAGTCACTAAAGGATTCTGCAAGAAGCTCCATGTTTTCTAGATGCTTCCCTCTTTGAATACGAAGACCTGGAGTAGATCATCATCCCAGATCAACGCCAGAATTGCTGGCTATAGCTGTTCCTTGAGGACAGAAACCATGTCTGTCTTGTGTATCTAACATGATGGCCTGGCACAGAATAAATACCAAATAAATAGCTGATGAATGAACGAATGATTGAGTGGATAAATGAATGGATGAAAACGGCACCATTTTACAAGTCAATTATTTCCTGGGTGAGAGGTTCTTCCTCTGGGCCAACGCCAATAGCTCACTGATCCTCCACCAACATGACCACACCCAGGAAACTACAAAGAAACTGAACAGAGAGAAATTCAGGGCCCCCATTCACCCAAGGGCTCTCTCATAGTCCTGAGCCACACAGAAGAGGAGGCTTGGAGAAAAAAATGGGAAGCAATGGTTGCAGGGAGGAGATCAGCTGCAAGTCTCATGCCCAGAGTCGATGGTTCTAAAGTCGCAGCCACATGGACCATTCCTATTTAATCACACGACAAACCCAAGAACCACTCGCTAGCCCTTTCCAGCAGAGTAAATGAACAGAGAGAAAATCCCAAGGGACACAAGTCTGGCTGCACTTGGAAATGCCTGTTGGTTTTTCAAGGGAACCAGGTAAGTTACAGAGGATATGGTTTTTGTTTGCTTCCCTTTGAGATGGAGTCTTACTCTGTCACCCAGGCTGGAGTGTAGTGATCTTGGCTCACTACAACCTCCCCATCCTGGGCTCAAGCGATTCTCCTGCCTCAGCCTCCCCAGTAGCCGGGACTATAGGCATGCGCCACCAGGCCTCGCTAATTGTTTTTGTTTGTTTGTTTGTTTCTGTTTTTTTTTTTATAGTACTAGTAGAGACAGGGTTTCACCATGTTGGCCAGGCTGGTCTCAAACTCTTGACCTCAGGTGATCCGCCCACCTCAGCCTCCCAAAGTGCTGGGATTACAGCTTGAGCCACCATGCCCGGCTACCAGAGGATAATTTAATAAGTTTCAAGTCATTCTTAACTCAGTCTTGCAGGGTATCAAAACACAAAATTGTGTCTCCTTGTTGGCCATCCTGACACCCCCATAGAGAGCTGCAGGGAAAGGAAGCAGAGGTTCTGAGACACTCCACCTTCATAGGTAAAATGGAAGAAGAGTGTCTACTGCCTAGATGTTTGTAAGGATAAAACAGGATTAAAACACAGGAAAGGGCCCATGTGGAGCTCAGCAAATAGCACGTGTTCAACAAATGCCTGCTGAATCTGAAGGCAATAAAAATCATCATGAAAATGCCAGTGTTATCTGGAAGAAATACTCCTTTCTAATTTGCAAGATTACATTTATCCCCTTATCCTTAACAGGGGAAAGAGATTTGAGAGAATGGACACAGGATAGGTAAGTTTTGAAGGGAGAAGAGAAAACCTAGGGGACACGAGATGTTTTCACAAAAATGAGGCCTACAGAGGGAAAGAACAGGCACTGGGGACTCCAAAAGCAGGGAGAGTGGGAGGGGTGAGGATTGAAAAATTACCCATGGGGTATATTTTTCACTATTTGGGTGATGGTTACACTAGAAGCCCAAACCTAACCATAATGCAATACATCCATGTAACAAACCTGCCCATGTACCCCTTCAATCAATAAATTTTTTTTAAAAAGATGAAGCTTGAAGCCAACATGAGCCCCCAAAAGAGAGGCATTATGAGAGTGCTGGTTACATAAAGGGGAGAAAAGGAAGAACAGACAAGGAATACAGAAAGAGATACTGAAGGAAAAGTTTGCCAATTTCACTGAAGACCTCAGCAGGGCCATGTTCACTCTGAAGACTCTGGGGATGAATCTGTTCCAGGCCTCTCTCCCAGCTTCTGGCAGTGGCCGACAGTTCTTAGAGTTCCTTGGCTTGTGGCTGCTTCACTCCAATCTCCGTCACCACCACCCCATGGGCTTCTTCCCTCTGTCTCTTTTATGTCTGTGTCCATTTCTCTCTTTGTATGACGACGTCAATCGTTTGGATTTAGGGCTCACCCTAATCCAGTACGACCTCATCTTAACCTGAGTGTTTATATCTGCAAGGACTCCATTTCTAAACAAGGTCACATTCTGAGGTTCTGGGTAGACATGGATTTTAGGGGGACATTATTCAACCTCCCGTACAGTGGAGGTGTGATGGGTATGGAGATGGTGGTCAGGGTGTGAGTCCACTTCCTCACTAACTAGCGAAGCCCCCTAGAATAAATCATAATCAGCCCTGCCTCACCTTCTCCATCTATACAATGGAATGGGGTGATGATCACATTATCAAACTAAGCCAACAGCTATAAAATCACCTTTTAATCTATATGATACTGTATGAATATGAGTTATTATATAGTGGCCATGAGAAAGTACCTCGCAGACCTGCAGCTACAGGAAGCTTAATTGGCTGAAGGCCCCAGCTGCTGCACTCTCAAATCCATCAGTGTGAATGAGGCCATGCTTCCCATGGGCAGCTCCCAGTCAATAACAGAATACTGCAGGGATACTAAAACCGGCCTGTCTCTGGGAGACATAGGACTCCTCTGACAGAGACTTTGGCTGGAGACTCCTCGACGCCTTGCTGAAGTGCCTTTAGGCCACATGAGAGTCTAGGACACTTGCTCCCAGCCTTCTTTCCCTCTCCCCTTCATTTGGGGGTCCAGTGGCTCCTTATGCCTTCTCTGGCTGCCTCCCTATTTTCTCCCGTCAGCCTTTCCCTTAATTAAATCCTAGCACATCTATTCCTGTCCTGGTGTCTGTTTCCTGGAGGATCCAGACTAGCACATTGTCCCAAAGACTTTCTGCTACCTTTTCCACGTAAGCATGCATTCCCTGTTACTGATTGTCCTTCTGGTAAACCACCCCTTCCCCACAGTCAGTCCATTAGGGTGGAGGTTTGGGTGGAGCTGATGCCTCCCTATACTCCAAGAGTTAGCACATGTCCATACCTAATTAATCCATCTGTCTCATCCCCTGGCCACAATGATTAGTGCAAAGAAGGGCATGTGGCCCAATGCAAGCCAATGAGATTCCTATCTGAAACTTTTGCAGGCATTCTTAGGAAAGAGGCATATCGTTTTCATTGAGGTTGCTAAGCTGCTACAATGTAAGCTTGGGGCTGCCAAGGGGCTTCTTTGTATCCTGCAGTCTGAAGTAGACGCCTATGCAAAAGAGAGAGAGCAATGTAAGAAACTTATTCCTGATGCCGTTATATGAGCACCTGAATCCAGCCATGCCTGAAGCCCCCATACTTTTCCATAATGTAAGACAATACGTTCCCCTGCCTTTCGTTAGTGTCGTTTTGCTTTGCTTTAGCCTATTCGAATTGTGTTCCAACTAAAAAATTTAAATTCATATATTTCCTGACATTATTCTTCAAAGTGATGGCCAGAGAATGAGATTATGGCTTCTGGAACTACAAAGTCAAGTAAACATTGAGGATGGGCAAAATGGATTCTTTTAATTCTATGTGTGAACTACTTTCAGGGTGTCAGAAGGATTAAAGAGAAAAAAGAAACAACCAAAGAAGCATCAGTGGGAGCCAGTTTGGCTTTAGGCTGCTTTTTAAAGAAAGCCTCTCCATAATTAGGATTTCCAAATATAATCTCTCTCTCATTTGACAGAACCCAATACCTAGACAGCTACTTCTAAAAATAAGGGAAACTAAAATCTGTTTTTTGATGAATCACTAACACATTTCATCTCTGGCTCTTCTTGTGTTTGGGGAAGGAACTCAAAAGAAGGTGTTTCCCTTCTTTTAAAAAAATTAAGATTGGTGGGAATTTCTGTCAATAAATTTGTTATGCTCTTCTCCCCAAATGTGAATTCTTTCTGTAAATGCTGGTGCCTCCCATATGGAAGAGAAGCTGATGTCAGGCCTATGAATTCACCACTGTTGAGGTTTATCCTACATGACAAAAAGCATTTTGGAGATTCTTTCCTTGTCAATAAACAGGAGCTCCAACAAAGCCAAGGCCCAGCAATACCTTTTCTCCTAGCTCAGCCAAAAAAGCACCCATCCTGCTGCGGTATTGTGAGCAAGACTATAGAATTTAGCAGAATTGCAGCCTGCGCTCATTTCTGACTCAAGGCTCAATCTCTCTCCTTTGGAAGTAAAAATAAACAATATCCTATTCACGTTCAGCTGCTAGCATCATTAATTAACATAAGGAAACCAAACCTCACTAGGCAATTAATTCCCCTTTCTTGAGTAAATGCAGATGGCAAACAGAGGGTCTGTCTCATGTCAGGACCCTTCTGCCCCTACTTCAGAGGTATCTCCATCCCTGGCACAGCTTTGACGGCAAAAAGCAGAGGCACCTACATGTTCTTTAAATAGATCGCTGCCTTGCTGCCTTGACAGTTAATGGCCAAAGGATGCTAACACACAGTGGCATCTGCATTCACAAAATCAAGGAAGTTTTCCATCAACCGACTTGCTCTTTTAATAAGAGAAAAAGCAATCAGGCACGGAGAAGCAGAAGCTACTAGGGGATTTGAACCTCTGAACTGCATTGAGCAGATGCACAGGGATGAGGAAGACCCAAATTAATAATAACATTAACATTGATGATCACAACAGCAGCAGCAGCAATGGCTAATATTTGCTGAGTGCCTCCTGCAAGCCTGACTCAAAATCACTGCTTTATATGCATGATCTCACTGAATTCTCACAATAACTCTAAGAAGTAGGTGCTAATATTATCTCTGCATAACTAGATGAGTGTGGTAGATTGGTTGCAAAAATGGCCTTACTTCTTCCTTTCTCTGTACCCATGCCCCTTGCAACGTGACTTCACATTGCAATGTAATTTTGTAGCTCTGCCCATCAAGAGATGGAGTTAACTTCTCCAACCTTTAAATTGAGTTTGACCTGTGCTTCCTTTGGCCAATAGAATGCTATGAGCCTGGACTTTAAGAGGTCTTGCACTTTCTCTCTCTCTCTCTCTCTCTCTCTCTCTCTCTCTCTCTCTCATCCCTTCCTCTACCATGACAATAAATCCAAGCTAGCCTGCTGGAAGATGAGAAGCCACATAAGATAGAACCAAGGCTTCCTAACCAGGGCCATCTTAGACCAGCCAGTTCCCAGAGACTCACCAACTAATTGCAGACCCATCATCAAGCTGAGCAAGATTAGCCAAGTTCCTCCCAGATCAGCATGACTGCCCAGCCAACCCATAGACTAGTGAGCAATAAGAGTGTGTTTATTGTTACATGCTACGGGGGTTTTGTAGTTGTTTCTTACACAGCACTCTTGTAGTAATAGATAACTGATACAATGAGGAAACTAAGTCATAGGGAGATTAAAGTGACTTCTTAGTAGACTTCTTCACTCATAGTAGGTATTCAATAAATATTAGTTAAATGAGTAAATGAATGATTAAATGATTTGGAAACCAAGTCCAGGGCTGTCTGACACCACGGTCTGGGCATTTGACCATAAGCTATACCAGAATGTACATTTCTATCCTATGCCAGTTTCTTCCCTTTTAAAAACCACCCAGCACAGTACCTGACTCAATAAATCCTCTTTCCTTTCATTTCTCCCTCACCCCTGATTTCTCCTCAGTCAATTTAACATAATCCCTGCTTTAGTATAAAGTCCCCAGAGAAAGGGGAAAATGTAAGTAGAGATAAAAGACATGTTTGACACAATTATAATCTACCCCCAGAAAAGGACCATGTTTTATTGCAACCTTTCTCCGTATTTTATGTGTTAGATATAGCTGGATTTCCCCCTACCACCACTGCCCCATTTTTTATCCTTATCTTTTATCTGGTGAGTTTAGACCATTTGTATCTATGATTACTGCTATATTTGAAGTTCATTCTGTCATCTGATTTTGTATTTTCTGTTTACTCTGCTTTGTCCATGGTTCCCTTCCCTGCCTTTCCTGTCTTCTATTTCTCCCACTGCTAGTTTAGAAGTTATATTCTTTGCGTATTCTCTCAGTAGTTACCTTCCATTTTTTAATATGCTTATGTGACTCAATCTAAAATGAATCCATTTCTGCACCCTCATCCAAGACAATATAAAAGTCGTAGAGCAGTTGAATTCTAATCTCTCTCTACTGACATACACATCTAGCACTGCTTTCTCTATCCCTCAAAGTAGTCGCCCCTGGATTCCCAGGATCTAACACAGTGCCTGGCACATGGTACATGCACAGCAAATTGTTGGTTGATGAATGGATCTTTAGCATCTGCTTATTATTACACTTAAACATATGTTATGTTCCCTTTTTTTTGGTATTCATGTTTGTTTTATTCAATAGCCTTTGTTTTTTTCCAAACTTTTTTTCATTTTTTGTTTTTGTTTATAGTTCTGGGGTACATGTGCAGGATGTGCAGCTTTGTTACACAGGTAAACATGTGCCATAATGGTTTACTGCACCGATCAACCCATCACCTAGGTATTAAGCCCAGCGTGCATTAGCCATCCTTCCAAATACTCTCCCTCCCCTTAACCCCACCTCTCAACAGGCCCCACTGTGTGTTGTTCCCATATGCTATGTTCTTATAGATAATTTTATATTCTTTGAAGGATTTTCTTTTTTAAAAAAAATTTTATTTTAAGTACTGGGGTACATGTGCAAGTTGGGCAGGTTTGTTACATATGTAAACATGTGCCATGGTGGTTTGCTGCACAGATCATCCCACCACTTAGGTATTAAGCCCAGCATGCACTGGCTATTTTTCCTACTGCTCTCTTCCCTGTACCTCACCCCATGACCTGCCCCAGGGTGTGTTGTTCCCCTCCCTGTGTCCATGTGTTGTCCTTGTTCAGCTCCCACTTATAAGTGAGAACACGTGGTGTTTGGTTTTCTGTTCCTGCGTTAGTTTGCTGAGGATAACGACTTCCAGCTTCATCCATGTACCTGCAAAGGATACAAACTCGTTCCTTTTTAAGGCTGCCTACAAAGGATTTTCATTCTCACCAACCCAAATCTTTCAAAGTAACAAGTGGAGCTATTATAATGAGGATGTGAGGCTAAGAAACTTGGTGTCTTGAGAGAGTCACAAACCAGGGAGAGGAAGCTCCAGAGAACCCAGTTCTCCAGACTCTCAACCCAGTGCTCTCATCCATATCCAGGACAGTGGCAGCTGGATAAGGTTTAATGTTCTCTTTCCATAAATATTTTAGTTACATTTAATCAGCATAATACATTATGTGTCAGTGACAATCTGGGAACTTCTCTCTGATGCCTGAGAGAATTCCCCATTCGTTCCAACTATTTGTTCTTATTTTAAAAATTTTAATCCAAAATATCTATCTATCTCTATACATATGCATATACAGATATACCTCTCTATATATCTGTGTGTATATTTATTATTATTGGACAGCGTGGCTTGTTCCTTTGTCAGGACATGCTATGTCCATCTTCTTGTTTCTTGGCGTCCTTTACTTCCTACTACCTTTTTCTTTCTCTTTTTTTTTCCTTTTGCCCAGGCTGGAGTGTAGTGGCGTAATCTCGGCTCACTGCAACCTCCGCCTCCCAGGCTCAAGTGATTGTCCTGCCTCAGCCTCCTGAGTAGTAGCTGGGATTACAGGCATGAGCCTCTATGCCCAGCTAGTTTTTATATTTTTAGTAGAGACAGGGTGCCACCATGTTGGCCAGGCTGGTCTCAAACTCCTGACCTCAGGTGACCCGCCTGCCTCGGCCTCCCAAAGTGCTGGGATTACAGGTGTGAGCCACCATGTCTGGCCCCTACTGCCTGTCTTTACAAAGCATTCTTGTTATTTGATTTTTCCTTCCCAGCAGCAGCTTCAGTCCTACTCCCACCCCGACCTCTCACTGTGGTCCATTGGTGAGGCGGGCAATGAAATCATTTTATCCGCCAACACCAGGAAATGCAAAAATGGAATGTTGAATATAAAAATCGACTTAAAAAAATACACCCCTGGCCGGGTGTGCTGGCTCAAGCCTGTAATCCCAGCACTTTGGGAGGCCTAGACGGGCGGATCATGAGGTCAGGAGATCGAGACCATCCTGGCTAACATGGTGAAACCCCGTCTCTACTAAAAAATACAAAAAAAAACTAGCCAGGCGAGGTGGCGGGTGCCTGTAGTCCCAGCTACTCAGGAGGCTGAGGCAGGAGAATGGCATGAACCCAGGAGGCGGAGCTTGCAGTGAGCTGAGATCCGGCCACTGCACTCCAGCCCGGGCGACAGAGCGAGACTCCATCTCAAAAAAAACAAAAAAACAAAAAAACAAAAAAACAGCCCTACCCTCTGCAAAGAGCTTTAATCATTCTCTCCAGGGGATTAAAACATTTCAAAGTAGCAAATGAAAACTAATTTAATCTCTCCATTTAAATATGTTTCATCAGCCTATACTTATTTTTTAAAAAAGATGGCATTGCTGAAAGTGAGAAAAAAATAAATAAATTCAATTTGTATTAGCAATCAAAACTTCACAATTTCAAAGCTGGGGTCAGGCCCCGTAATGGAAAAGGAGGGGGGATCTTTCCTGCACCAAGGAACCATGTCCACTGTCATTAAGTTTTATTTCTCTTTTACTTTGGCAAAACCCCATCCTTCAACAAAAGGGATGGGATTATCCATTTTCTCCTCCCATTTACATTTCTGTGCAAGCCCAGTTCACAACACAAAATCATGGAACCAACCCAAATGCCCATCAATCAACAAGTGGATGAAGAAATTGTGATATATATATACACACACACACACACACAAAATATACGTAGTGTATATATATAGACCATGTATATATAATATATATGATGGAATACTATGCAGCCATAAAAAACGAATGAATTAACAGCATTTGCAGTGACCTGGATAAGACTGGAGACTACTATTGTAAGTGAAGGAACTCAGCAATGGAAAACCAAACATTATATGTTCTCACTGGTATGTGGGAGCTAAGCTATGAGGACACAAAGGTATAAGAATGATACAGTGGACTTTGGAGACTTGAGGGGAAGAGTGGGAGGGAGTGAGGGATAAAAGACTACAAATATGGTACAGTGCATACTGCTCGGATGATGGGTGAACCAAAATCTCACAAATCACCACTAAAGAACTTATTCATGTAACCCAATACCACCTGTACCCCAATAGCTTATGAAAAATATATAGATTAATTAATTAAAAAATAAATTTCTGTGCAAGCCTAAGAGAATGATGCCCCAAATGACAATTTACTAATAATAAATAATAATCACTAATAATTATTGAGCACTTACCATGCACCAACCACTTCTCTAAGTACTTGACATGTGATATAACACATTCAATGTCCACACAACTCTTGTGTGGTGGGCACCATTGTTATTCCCATTTTCCAGAAGAGAAAACAGGCAAAGAGAGAGATGACATACCTAGGGGGTGGAAGAGGCAGGACTTTAGTGCAGGCACTCTGTCTCTGGTGGCCATGGTCCTAACTGCTCCACGGTACAGTCCTCAAGTCCACCCCGTTACTGTCCCCTGAGGTAATCATTGCCCCGGCTATCTTCTGTTTATCTTTCAGACCCCTCTCTGCCCTTGTCCACTGGGCCCAGGGAGGTTGGTCCATGTGGACTGCATCTTCAGGCTCCTTGTCCACTGGGTTAAGCCAATGGCAAGCCCTGGCAGGAGATGAGGGGGTAAGAGGAAGGAGTGGTTGGGGCATTCATTCCCTTGCTTTCTTCCTGAGTTGTCACTACGGGCTGACCAAGTCTCTTGGCCAAATGCCACAGCTCCTCTCAGGTCGCTCCTCCATACAACTTTCTCTTTCAAGGTCCAGGCGACTCCTCCTGCACTTCACAACAACATAGCAATGGCCCCCTGCTGGTGCAAGTCCCCAGGCTGCTGCACCACCTACTGCAGATCCCCTACGCCTTCTGACGCCTCTGTAAACAGGCCCTTTCATACTCTGCAGACTTCTGGGGTTGAGTGTCCCTCTGCTCCTGCCAAGCCCCTGGCTAACATGCCTGTCCAGGATAATTCATCAGAACTTCTTGACTATCAGTTCCCAGGCAGCCAAGAGCCTCAGTCACCAAAGGAAAACGGACTATTTGGTACCCTTAGGAAATAGGCATCCGTTCATGCCTCTCCTGATACAAAATGAGAACATAGCTAAGTCATTCTCCCTCTAATTATCTATTGAATGCCTTCTAGGTATTAGACGCTGCACTGGGGATACATTTGTGGATGTAGTTCTCCCTCACAGAGGGAGAGAATCAGGGGGAGATTCGGGTCATGAACAGAAGAACAAAAAACTGGGACAGTGTGATGACTGTGGTAAGCGTGACAAAGGAAGAGAATGGCACACCACAAGAGCTTCTGATATTTAGACCTGAAGGATGAGTAAAGGAGATGGCTAAGCAGTGTGTGTGTGTGTGTGTGTGTGTGTGTGTGTGTGTGTGTGTATGTGTGTGTGTGTGTCTGTGTACGGTAGTTAGGGGCATAGAGTATTCCACACAGAAGAAATAATGCATATAAAGGCCCCAGGGTAAGCAAGACTTAAAGAAAGGTGATTGGGACAAAAGTCATGTAGAGTACAACCTTAGCTATTGTTTCTACCACCCCCAGGCACAAGCAGGCACCAGCACCAGCACCAGCAGCCAGGCTTTCCATAGCCCCCGAGGGGGCACTTAGAAAGGTAAGGAGGGGGGCATTACCACTATTGCAGTGACTAGGAGGTTGCTCCTGGCATTTCGTGTCTGGGGCCAAGGATTCTAAATGCCCTGTAATGCACAGGATAACCCCTCACCTTGGAGACCAGTGCTGCCCTAAATGTAAATAGTGCCCCCTTTGTAAAATAATGTCATCAGCAACTCATTCCTGAGGCCCTCTAAGGAGAGGCCTTCTGTGCCAGCTCTGATTCCAGCAGGAAGTGAGGAGGGATTGGGTGACCCGCAGGGAGAGGTACAGAAGTGGGTGTGCATCAGAACATTTTTCTCACAGGATAAAACCAGGAGCATAAGGGAAAGAGGGAAGGGTAAGTAAGAGAGGGCTTAAGGAATTTTCTTTTTCATTTTGGAATGAGAAGTAAACATGAGAGAAGAACATTCTAGAAAGTAGCTGTCATCATTGTAGGGTAATGTTTTCAAACTCTTTAGACCAAGACTCACAGTAAAAATTGTATGTTTATGTAATAACTCAGTTTATACACACACGTACACAAATGTGTGACTTATGTGACTGAAGCCAAAGTTTCACAAAACTACACTTGCCCTCAAGTAAGTGATGTTCTTTGTATTTTTTTTACAAAGTGATGTCTTTGTAAGTGATGTTCTTTGATATTTTCTATTCTATACTGACTTCGACCCACTAGATAGGTAGGATTTTACAACTTACTAAATAGATTTCATGTCTATTTAGAAACAAACTAGGTGAGCATATTTTAAAGATTAGAAATGTGATAACACATTGTGTTGGTAAGCATATGAAGAAGTCAGCCATCTTGGATACTCTTAGTGAGAGTGAAAATTAGTGGAATTCCATCAATAGGCTATTTGGCAGTACTTATATCAATATTTTAAATGCATATCTCTTTGACACAGCAATTCTATTTCCAGGAATTTCTTACAGATTTATTCAAACATGGATGTAAAAGTATATTTATTGCAGCATTGTTTGTAGTGACATAAGATGGGAAGCAATATAAATGTCCATCTAAAGGGGACTGGATAAATGAATTATGGAACATCTTTATTATAGAATACTAAGCAACCGTGAAAATAAATGAGGCAAGTTTAAACAAACTGAATTGGAATAAGATCCAAAGTGTTTCATATAGCTGAAAAAGCAAAAGCAATATACTGATAATTCTTGAGGCCAAATGGTAAGTACAGAGGGATTTATCACACTATCCTCTCCTGTACATGTTTGAATTTTTCCATAATTAAAAAATTTAAAAGACAAGTGTCCAAACTATATGCTCAGTATGCTACCATTTGTATTTAAGCAGATCCGCTTAAACAGGTAACAGGACACATATGAGACTGGAAGTAGACAGGGTCTCTAGCAAGAAAATTAGGGAACAGATGTGGGGGAAAGGTTTAACCTTGTATTCTTTCTCCTCCTTTAATTTGCAACCACTTGTACCTTTCCTCTCTGTGTGTATATGCATAATTTAAAATAACATAGACACAAAACTGGCTTGCCAATCTCAACAAGGAGAAACACAATTTTATTTGAAATCAAAATAATCAAAATAATACCTGAAAGCAACACACAAACAAATTCACTGAAAATAATATACTGCTAACTCTGACTCCTGCCCCCAGCCCCACCACCACACTACCGTTGGGGGCATCCCAAGCGTTCAAGTAAAACATGCAATTGTGTTCAATTATATTTTCTGTCAAGCTGTTGTTTCTTTGAATGAAGATGGAACAGAGACTGGGCCACATAAGACCCCAATTATAGCTGGGTAATTACTGGAAATGATTTAAAGTTTAACTTATTTAAGTCCTCTACTTTAAGAATGACAGAATTGCCAGGCATGAGCCTAGCAATTGCAACACTTTGGGAGGCCAAGGCAGGTGGATCACTTGAGCCTAGGAGTTCGAGTCTAACCTAGGCAACATGGTGAAACCTCATTTCTACCAAAAACAAAAATCAGCCAGGTGTCGTGGTTTATGCCTGTAGTCCCAGCTACTCAGGAGGCTGAGGTGGGAAGATCACTTGAGCCGGGGAGGCAGAAGTTGTAGTGAGCCAAGATTGAACCAGGGAGGCAGAAGCTGTAGTGAGCCAAGATCTTGCCACTGCACTCCAGCCTGAGTGACAGAGCCAAAACTTGTCTCAAAAAACAAAACAAAACAAAACAAAAACAAAAAAAGAGAAAGAAACAAAAAGAAATTCTAAAATAAATAAATAAATAAATAAATAAATAAAAGAATGACAGAATTATGAGCCAACCACTCCATTTCTCAGCGTCTGCCTGAGGGGAGGCTGGAACAAAGATGTTCATTACAATCTGGTCTGTAATAGGGAAAAACTGAAAATAGCATAAACATTCAATAATAACAAAATGACTAAATAAGTCATGATACATCTGTATTATGGGATGCCATGCAGCTATTTAACGATATCAAAAATATACATATATTAATGTGGAAAGAACTCTAAGACACAATGTTGGGTGAAAAGGCAAGTTGTGGTACAATATTATAGTATCTGTTCAGTTATTGAAGACACACAATCACAAAACAATACTGTATGTTAATATACAAATGCATACAAATCATCTGGAAATATATACATCAATCATACGACAGGATACTTCAGGGAGTTGTGGTCAAAGAGGACGTGAGCCTTATTTGTAAATCTCATTTTTTATAAGAATGTACTTCTGTATTACTTGTGTGATCACACATTATTTCAGAATGTACCCTTCATTAAAGGGTTCAGAAAGAATAGCCTGACCCCAGTCCATGTGGTCAGTGAACTTAAGAGTTATTTTTAGAATCTAAAGTCTAGAATCTGCCTCCCAATCAAAGAATTCTTTCCACTACCAATTAGTTCCTCATCTTAATTTTGAAATCAACAAAAATCACATTTCCTACTCAAGAGAGAATAAGGCAGGACTTTCAGTCCCACCAGACACCAGTGAGGAGATAAATGTTTTTATGCGCTAAACGTAACATGGTTAGATCTCTACAAGGTTAGCTAAGACAATTAATTTCAAACCCTTCCAACTGACATCAATACACAAACTAGCTTCCACGTCAGCTTTAGAAAACGAATCTCATGACAGTGAAGAATTCAGTAGCGGGTTTGGTCTTGTTACTTTAAAAAAGACAATGTACTTCAAAGTGAGATGAAACTATTTTCTAGAGCAACTTCATAATCATACCACAAGAATAATGTTTGCCTCTAAAACCAGAACCCAGTGGGGATAAACTGGAAGGAAGGAAGAAGCCTCAAAGAGGCGTCAAGTTAAAATCTGCGAGAGACACCCATGAGAGGAAAAGGAAAAGATTGAAAGTCTCAGAAAGTTTATTATAGGTTACCATAACAGCTAACATTTATTTATTCAGTCAAAAAATATTGAATACTGACTATGCCAGGCACTGTGCTAGGTACTAGGAATACAGTCATGAAGAAGGCACAGAAACCCTGTGATCATGGGGCTAACACGAACATGAAGCTGGCATTAAACATAAGAGTAACAGGAAACAATAACCTGGGAAGGTGAATAGGATGTACCAGGGTAGGAGGATTTTTTGTTTTTTATATAAGTTATTTTATTTTTTTGAGACAGGGTCTTGCTTTGTTGCCCAGGCTGGAGTGCAGTGGAGCAATCCTGGCTCACTGCAGCCTCAAATCCCTGGGCTCAAACGATCCTCCCTCCTTAGCCTCTTGAGCAGCTAGAATTACAGATGTGTGCCACCATGCCCAGCTAACTTTTATATTTTTGTAGAGATAGGGCCTTGCTAACTTTCCCAGGCTGGACTCCAACTCCTGGCTTCAAGCAATCCTCCCACATCAGCCTCCCAGACTGCTGAGATTATAGGCATTAGCCACTGTACCCAGCCCTCTATTTATATAGTGAGTGGCCAGGGAAAGTCTCAATGAGAAGATGATGCTTGAGCAAACACCTGAAGGAGGCCAAAGAGCAAGGCCAAACAGCTCTACAGGAAGTGTGTTTAAGGCAGAGGGAATGTAAGTGCAAAGGCCCTGAGGCAGAGACATGCCTGGCACAGGTTTGAGGAGCAGCAACAGGCCAACATGGCTGGAGAAGAGAGAACAAGAGGAGAATCCCAGAAGAAGAGAGAGGAAGCCAAGAGCCAGGTGGTGGAGAGTGCAATAGGCCACTGTAACGACCTTGGCTTTTACTCCGAGACGGAAGCCATTGAAGAGTTTAGAGGGCAGGAGTGACATGAACTCACACACCACTGAATATTCTGATGGGGAGCAAGGGGAGAGGTGGGAAAACCAGTGAGGTCACCGCAATAATCCAGGGGAAAGATGGTTTATCATGTGGTTACTGTGAGTCAGGGACTTTGCATACCATATCTTTTATTTTATTTTTTAAATTGACACATAATTCACATACCATAAAATTCATCATTTTAGAGTGTACAATTCAGTTGTTTTCAGTATATTTACAAGATTGTACAACCATTACCACTATCTAATTCGAGAGCATTGTATCATCCCCAAAAGACACCCCATATCCATTAGCAGTCACTCCCTATTCTGTCTCCTCCCAGCCCCTGGCAACCACTAATCTACTTTCTGTCTCTATGGATTTGCCTCTTCTGGACATTTTATACAAATGAAATCATATAACATGTGGCCTTTTGCAGCAGGCTTCTTTCACTTAGCATGATTTTTTTAAAGTTCATCATGATGTAGCACAGATCCATGCTTCAGTTCTTTTGATGGCTGAATAATACACCCCATCTTATTAAATTCCCACCAAAGTCCTGTGAGGATGCTACTATTACTGTCATACCCAGTTTTCAGATAAGGGAACTGTAGCACAGAGAGGTCAAGTCACTTGCCCAAGGACAAACCAGAGAGCAGAAGGGCTGGGATTTGAACTTGGAAGTCGGACAGCAGTGCTAGCCCACTGGACTGTTTTGTTAACTGCCTTATTGAATGGTGGCATCACTAAAGCTCCTAGCCAGGCCCTCACTGGACTGGGGAAACGGAGGCCCCGATTTCATACAGAGTCAGGAAGAGCGGTGACTGAGACCCGAATGCCACACCATGCTGTTCAGTGTAGGTTCCACACCAGCATCCCGTTGCTTCCCAAGTGGGCCCTTCTCATCCTGGGTGGTGCCAGATAAGATGGGGGAGAGTGGATCTGCCAGAGGGTGAGATCGAGGAGGAGGACAATAAGCAGTGGGAGACAATGCCAATAGTGTTGCTGTCCCCACAGCTGACCTCAAAAACATCAGCTCAGCTCAACAAATACTATGCCTCTACTGTGGACTAGATATGGTGGTCAGTAAGACACGGTCGCTGCCCTTAAAAAGTTCCCAGGGCCACTGGGGAAACCACTATCCTGATATTATATGAAAGAGGAAGCTGTGGGGCCCCTATCTTTGCCATCTTTGCATGAGTGAGGAGCCTGGCACGGCGCTGGGTACGCAGCATTCTGCCAACAGACATTTCTGAGGAACATCTACATCCTTGGAACATCATCCATCCTCCTCAGCTCTTTCTCATTAACCCTGTTTCACCTATAACCCTCCTTGAAATGCGCCATTGTATGTGCTCTGGGAGCCCCAGCCACATACGTTTGGGAAAGAGGTGATCACCCCACTCACCCAGGTCCAATCAGATTTCTGCTGCTGGGGGTTTGAATTTTGGATATAGACAAGCTATGCTGCTCCATAGCGAGCAGCGGCAAATGCTGTCAGAGCTCTATGCAGACTTATCCCCTTGGATCCCTTTATCATTGTTGTGACTCAGGGTGACACAGAGAGCCTAATATGTCTGGGAGTTCCCTTAAACTATGACTGACAGGTGTAGGAATAAATACTCCAGCTCCCTCACCTCCTAATGAGGACAACACCCAGGCATGACTGTAGTATCTACAGTGCCTCCTGTGGGTTTAAGCCAAGCTTGCCTTCCTTAGGATGGCTTGGTACCACCCCCTTTCCTCCCCTTGTGATACCTTTTCTCTATTCCCCTGCCAGTCTCCCAGGGGAACACTCCCTAATCAATCTTTTTCACATGTTTCAGGGTCTACACCTGGGAACCAGCTTAAGACCAGGGGTTGAGGTGAGCTAGAGAGTCATGTAATAATCACTAGCCTTTCTTGAGTACTTCCTATGTACCAGGTAGTTATAAGCACTTCACACATATTTACTCATTTATCTCACAATATGCCTATGAGGCAGGTGCTATTACTGTCCCAAGTTCACAGATAAGGAAAATGAGGTGTTTGGTGTCGCCGTCCATACAACATGAGTATGGAACGAGTTCAAGTTCACACAGCTAGGAAGCGGCAGAGCTGAAATCTGAACCCAGGCAATCTGAGTCCAACTCTGGGCTCTCAACTTCTAGATGATCTGCCTCTCTTGCGTAGGCTTGGGGAGCAAGAGCTGGCATTTGGGGGTGCCATGAAGGACCAAATACAAGCAGATTCATGGAGAGGTGGTATCTATCTATAGAGAATAAAATGAAGCAGAGAAGCACTGAGAGTATGTCTATGGGGAAGGGTCCACGGTGACAGTTATGACTTTTGAGTTGTAATGAAGCCCAGCCATAGTTCCCGCCATTGAGTTCTAAAAGGTTCTAAAAGGTTTTCCTGGTTTCCTGCAACAACCTCCATTTTCATCTGAGCTAATATGAATGGACCGCTGCTCCTTGGAGCTAAATCAGTTCCCATAATTGCCCAATCAATGGGTACTAAGATGAGCGAGGTGTGGTTCTAGTCCTGCAAAGGTCTATGGTCCAGCCTCAGTGTGAAGATTTCAGTTATTTTTAAGCCAGTATTTATGGAAGGTTTATATGGAAAATTACATGAAGCAGTACATTGAACATTTTACAGGCATTGAGTCATTTCATTCCATGAAGTGGATGCTATAATTCACTCCATTTTACAGATAAAGAAATCAAGGCTCAGAAATGCTACGTCCCTTATGAAAGATCACAGTGTAATATGGAACAAATCCAGGACTTCAGCTCAGGTCTGATAGGCACTAAGGACCACAGTTTTGGCTTTCCTGCATTGCTTGTTCATGCTTTGTTCTGTGAGGTACAGTGGGGAACTGTGGGGTCTTTACTTAACCAAATCTACTCTTGTGGGCAAAAATAACTCACAAGTCAATCGTAACTTGTCAGAGCCAAAATTCAGGCAGCCTACCTTTCTTCTGGAAAACTGGAGTTTGGGCATAAAATAGCAATCTTACACAGACACACACACACCCCATGACTGAAACATTGCACCTTCCTCCCTACCACTCCCATGATCAATATCTCTTGACTCCCCACAGATATGCTCCCCCTTGACCAGTTGGGACCATGCAGACATGCAGCAGGAGTGTTTGACGAATGGAGAACATTTAGTGAACACAGAGTCTTCAGGAAGAGGTGGCATTCCTCCCTCACAACAGCAACTGAAAAATTTCTTTACAAGCAAAACAAAGCCCCTTTATGGCTCGGACAATTATACAGAAGCAGCTTGCTCCTAATAGTTTGAGGAACAGGTTAATACCAGTCAGATACCAACCAGGAAAATAGATATCACGCTAAGTATTTCAAGCAGATGAAATTTAATGCAGGAAATTGGTTATGGGGGGATGAAAAAGGTCAGAAGCTAAGAGGGGAAGGTGAGGTCACCTAGAGATTAGCTACATCAAGAAGCCATAATTGTCTGGGTAGACAGAGGGAGAAGGAGGTAATGCCAGAGCCCAGGGGCCAAAAAGCTGAAACTGTAGAGATATAGCCATTGCAAAAAAAAAAAAAAAAAATTCTCTCAGGTAGGGAGAGACAGGGAAGGTGGAGAGGGGTAGATGAAATAAATAAAAATATTTTACCCTAAAAAATATTGCTTTGAAATGGCTGCCACAGGGCCAGCAGACTAGAAAGGACCTGCAAAGCTATCTTTTATTGGGGAAAACTGTAGAGAATCTACATTAATGCAGCCAGATCTTCCCTAGTCTGGATCTAGGAAAGATTAACTGAGAGTTTTATACCTTCAAAGGTCTGAAAGAAACATTTGCCACCTATTCCCTCTGAGGGTTGCTACCTGTGAAGTTTTATCTACATAACAAGACCACCTTTGCTAGTCAAGCTTCCTCTTCTCCCACTCCTATAACCTGTCTTTCCACTAAAACCTGACTTACTACCTTAACTTGTGTTTTGCCATTCTCTGAGCCTGCATTCTTTCTTAACCTCAAGTTGGTATGTAAGCTCCTGTACCTCATTGAGGGGCTAGGTCTTCATTCTGAAGGCTACTGAATTAAATAAATTGGTATGCCTTTTCTCCTGTTCATCTGCCTCATGCCAGTGATTTTTAGCAAACCTTCCAGGTTCTACATGGAGAAAGTAGTGAGAGATAAGGAACCTGGAAATGTCCCAGGTTCTCTCCTCCTTTTGCCCTCAAATATCCTGCCAACGTCTTCTACTGGCTGCCCTCAGGCAGAAGATGGGGAGCCTGGAAATGCTGCCTAAAGGGGTTGTCCTCCCCCATGATAACAGGACAGGGGAGGGAGAGCAGAGGACCTAAGGGAACACAGGCCCGGACCACCACACACTTGCTTCATTCATTCATAAACCAAAAATAAAATCCCAAGCCCCTCAACCACCTAAATGAACCCTTCTCTCAGCTAAGGGCATTCCAAAGTTAACCTGAAAAACTAGTTCAGGCCATGGTGGGAAGCGCAGGTTTGACATGCTTCATTATAACCTCCTCCGTCTTGAAATTCAGGCACAGCTGACCAACAGTAACACCAACACAGACATTAAGACTGACAGAAAAGCTGATAAGAAACATTTACAATCTATTCTCTCTGAAGCCTACTACCTAGAAGCTTCATCTGCATAATAAAATTTGGTCTCCACAACCCCTTATCTTAACCCAGACATTTCTTTCTATTGATTCCAGGTCTTTAGATAATAACTTTCTCAACCAATTGTTGGAAAATCTTTGAATCCACCTATGACCTGGAAGCCCTCACTTCAAGTTGTTCCACCTTTCTTGACCTAACCAATGTACATCTCACATGTATTGATTGATATCTTACGTCTCCCTAAAATGTATAAAGCCAAGTTGTAGCCCAAACACTTTGGGCACATGTTCTCAGGATCTCCTGAGGGCTGTATCATGGGACATTGGTCACTCATATTTGGCTCAGAATAAATCTCTTCAAGTATTTTACAGAGTTTGACTCTTGTCATGGACACATTCATTCATTCAGTGAATATTCATTGAATGCCCACCATGTCCTAGGCACTGTGCTAGACGCCCAGAGCCCAACACTAATAATACACAGATCCTTCCTTGAGGGAGAGTTACTTACAATTCTATGAATTGTGGGCTAATAGCAAGACAGCATATGGTTTACAGTCCTCACTGAGATGACATTGCAGTTTCATCTTAGACCATGAAAGGGGTTTGCCATCTGTGTGGAGCACCTGCTGTTTTTATCTGCCCAGTACCCAACATTCTTTGGGGAATAAGCTTTGACCCACCTCAGTCCCTCTGATTGCCTAGAGGATGATCACATGAGCCAAATCTGTCCAATCAGCATATTCCTTCTTCCTGGCCACAGTGATTGGATGGAGGATGAGCACATGACTAAAACGGGTCCAATGAGAAGACATCTCAGACTGTCTGGAACCTTAAATAGAAAGGAGCTCTCTTTCGCCTGGTGTTGCTGCAATGGATGGAGGTATGTCAGAACAGTTGATCACCTTGCCCCTAGCAAGAATGACTGTACTTAAGAATGAAGCCAACACAAAGAGAAATCGATCTGAGAGAAACAAAAAGTCCTGATGGTATAGTATGAGTCCCTGGATCCCCATATCTGAGGCCAGTAACACTAGATTCTTCAGTTATTTGAACAAATAGACATTTTTTTCTGCTTCAGCCACTTTATGTTTGATTTATGTCACTTCTGATTTTAAAAAGCCTTGAATGATAAGATTGGGGGAAGACAGAGGAAATGGGCTTTGCAAGGAGAAGCAGGAAAGAGAGTGGTGTATTCAGGGAACCACAAATAGTTTGATGTGCCTGAAGGATAGGTTTCTGTGAAAAGAAATAGGAAATGAGTCTGGGAAGGTCAATGTGAACCTAAAGATCCCTGAGCCTTAAATGGAGGAGGCTAAACTTCCTCCAAGTAATAGAAAGTTCTACAACTTTCTATTTTTACATTAAATAATTGGCAAAAGTTCTGGGCATCTCCATACTCAGTATTGTGCCCAGACTTTGGGGAGTTCAAAAGAGATGGTTCCATCTCTCAGGTAGCTTATAATTTAGTTGGGGAAATACAAGGTAAAAGTGGGAAAACTATAGCAGATAATGTAATATAGTGAATACTTATTGAACATTTATGACAGAAGCTGCATTGTGTTTGCATAGACATTTTTCACTGATTCCACACATATTTCTATGAAGTAAGTGCTAATCGCCCGGTTTTATTGACGAGGAAACTATGGCTCAGAGAGTTTGCGTTACTTGCCTATGATTGCAGTTTGGAAATGCCAGAGCCAGAATTTGAACCCAAGCAGTTTGTGGAGTCCAAACCATTCTGCCAAGTGGTCCATTGAGTTATAGGTGGAATGAGAAAAGTAAACATGAAAGGGAGTCCAAATGTCAAGCACTGACTCTATAGCCAGACTGTCTGTGGTTTTGCCCCTGGTTTCATCATGGAAGACAGCCCCTCAGAGGCACAGCTGTGGGTCATAAGTCTACATGGCAAACAGCACTTCTGTCCCTCAGCGGGTGTCCTTGTGGGCTCAGGGGTGACCTGACCCTGCTGAGAAGTCAGACAAATGGGCCCCCTGTCCAGGGGAATGGGAAATTGAATGCAAGAGGAAGGAGAAGCAGGCAGCTTCCAGGAGCCCCGCCTCTTGCAACACATCTCCCCACTCCCAGTTTTTCCTGGATGGCACCACTTTTTCCATGATTCTAACTGTCTCCTGACTGGTACTGTGATCTTGACAGCCCACTCCAGTTCCCAATGAACAGGGCTCACATCATAGTGTAGCCTGCTGGCAGAAAGAGGGGGGTTGCTTTATATTTTTGGAGAGGGTGGAGGAGAGTAGATTCTGAAACCTATCCATTGCCTACCTACTACATTCCCTCATACTCTTAGAATGCACGTGCATATGAATACACACACGGACGCAGGCACACATTGCTCTCTATTGATGTAAATTATGCCCATACTTCAAAGCCTCCTGAAATCTTACCTCTTGTGATAAGCCTTCTTGAGCACCCAAACTGGAATCCCCTTGTCTTAGAACTCCATGAATCAGAATCACTTAGAGAAAGCAAGATAAAAGAGATTACATGACCTGAGTTCACAAGGCATATAAGTGTCAATGCTGCAACTGGATTCCAAGTTTCCTCATACCTTCCTCCAGACCATTTGTCTTCCTTGAGACCCGTAACTCTAATTATTTGTATGCCCCAGTGGACACCTTTCAACACCTTGAAATACCTTTAATCTCAAGGATGGCAAAGAGTGTTCATCATATCAGTGTTGATTGATTGGCTGTGGCTGTCTGGAGCATTGTGTTGAAAGGAATGCAGTGGGTTGGGGGCGGGGGTCATCATTGTGTTGAGAAGGATGCAGAGGATCACTGTGTTGAGAAGGATGCAGAGGGCCGTAACTGATTACCGATGGCTGCCATGGGTGGAGAACGGAGACTGATGTCCCACATGCCATGGATTTGCCATCTCTTCTTCCTTTCAGAAGCTTCTCCCAAATGTCCCTGGCAGAATTAGCTGCTCATTGACCTGGATTCCCATACCACCAAGTAAACATGTTCACTCAGGAGCCATTTATACATGCCTAGACCCTCAGTCAGTGCCTTGCCTGAACCCAAAGCAGGTCCTCAAAGACTATCTGAATGTCGCACTGTTCAGATATGTTCATTATAACTTCACAAGTGTATGTCATCTTTAACAACTAGATTGCAACTTTTCATGGGAACCAGCATCATACTGCACTGTATTTGATATTCTCCTACCATGCCTAGCATAGTGCTGAACACATACTTAATTTAATTTGCTATCAGTTGCTAAATGTTTACTACATACTATAGGCTATGACATGGACTTCCTATATATTACCATATTCGTCCCTCCCTATGCCCTAGAAGGTTGTACAAAAGAAGACAATGAGGCTCAGAGAGGTTATTCAACTTGCCCAAGGTCACACAGCCAGTAAGCAGCAGAGCTAGGATTTAAATCTGGGTCTCCGTGAATGCAATTTTGGCTAATTGATCATCATTACAACAAAAAATGGTGGTCAGTGGGGAGGTAATGAGAATGCCCACGCTTAAAATCTAGAGACTGATGTGGGGTTCAAGGTGTATTTTATCTTATTAAATGCGGTGTTTCAGCTCAGAGCTTCCTCAGGTTTGTCAAAGTCTAAGCCAGGCTGCAGCGGCTGCTGTACCGTGAATATCTGCACTGCCCAGACTTGGGCCGGCTAGTCCAGCCGATGTGACTCAGCACCTGGAAACATATGCTTCTTTAAATAGATCTTGCTGTCAGCTGGTTCTCAGAGCTGATCAATGACTTACCTGTCATTGGAAGGAACCTAGAGAGGTGTCCTGGGGTGTGCTGAGCTGCTGTGCTGGAGCAGAGCAGAGGGACATATGCACCAGAAGAGATGTAGTTGTGGCTGTGACCCTGCCAGAGTTAGAATGGCTGGGGAAGACACCTGAAGCAGGGGCTAGACAACCCCCTCATAGCCCCTGCTGCTGAGGGTTCAAGGTTCCTCATTTGTCCACACCTATCCTTTAATCTCACCTTTTGGAGTTAGGGACCATGCCCCTGCAGTTTTGTGAAGTGAGCAGAAAACAAGGTGGACCAGGGTCAGGAGATCTGTGTTCAAACACCAGCTTTACCATCTTCAGCTGTGCAACCTTGGGCAAGTCCTTCACTTTCCTGTCCTCTCATTCATCAAGCAGCACTCTCTAATTACAAATGCACAACAGGAGGCAGAAGACAACCTGATTGTTCTCAATGGAGGATCACCCGAATGACATGGTTCATCCAAACCAGGAAACGAAGGCTGCTCAGACCAGAGAGGCAATTGTCATGCACTGAAATGGAACCATCTCCAAACAAGGTGTGGGACAATGACCTGCCTTCTGTGTGTTTTCAGTGGTGTCCTATTTAACATGTATGCTAGTATATTCATAGAATAACTCCAAAAGGATGCATACACACACACACAAACACACACACAGACACACACACGAATGGAGGATTCAAGACTTATTTTTTACACTGTGGTGTTTTGTTTTGTTTGAATTCTCACTGTTTCATGCTTCCAAAACAATTTCTAAGGCAGCGACCACAATCACACAAATGTGTTCAATTGAAAACAGGGTGGGGCTATAGAAACATCACTAAACTGGGGCACAAAAAGTCCAGGTCTAAAACATCACTAAACTGGGGCACAAAAAGTCCAGGTCTAAAACATCACTAAACTGGGGCACAAAAAAATCCAGGTTTATTTCCAGTGACCACAAGCTGTGTGGGTTTTGGAAAACCCTCTAGGATCTCTGAGCTTTAGTTTATGCTTTTTATTAAGAGGATTTATTCATGACCAGGAAGCGCCATATTCCTGTCCTCCTGGGTTGGTAAAAAGATCAAATATGGGACAACTTGGAAAGCACAATGGGATACCCATCTGTAAGACACATATTGTTATTAATACTGTCTTACTCCTATAAAACAGAGGAGTGAGCCTACAACTAGATACACGTAGGTGACTTCCTCTGTTAAGGCATTTTTTTCAAGTGCATTGTAGTATTTTGTGTGACTTTTGAATCACATGAGTACTGGTTTGGAGCTCAGCAGAACTAGGTTGAAAGCCCAGCTCAATCATTGACTAGCTTGAACAAGTGACTTAAAATCCAAAGTCTCATTTATTGGTAAAATGATGATAGCAAAAAATCCATAGGGATATTGTGAAAATTAAATGAAATAGCAATTTGAACATTTAGCATAGTAGGTGCTCAATAAACAGTGGGTTTTTCTTTTAAACCTTCCTCACAGTCATCCCACAAGCCATTTTGCTTTTAGGATCTAGATGTCACATATGCAATGTTTAGAAACCCCCACTTCTGAAGGAAAATGAGTTTACTTTCTGTCTTAACAGAGGTTCTCTAGAAAACAGAGCCCAGGCAAAAGCATTCTGGACTGACACTGTATTGGGGAATGCAATCCCAGGGAAGCAAGAGTGAGGAAAAAAAGAGGGAGACAAAAGGAAGTGTATTATGGAGCTGGTCAGTTGCCTGGTACTGCAGATGTCTTCAAAGAAGCTGCATCTTTGAACCACCCATTTAGAGCCAGGAATAATTTATCCACCAGCTCTCATCTTCCATTGGTCAAAGCTCTCCCCCAGCTCCCCTACACTTCTGGATTTCATACGAGTGGGTAGCAACTGGATTCTACAGTGCTTCATGCCTTGGTGGAACAGGAAAATTCCAGGGCAGAGGGGAGAGGTGTACAGCACCAGCATGAGGGGAGGTAATTCTGGGCTATTTCCATGAGTGATATAAGGGACTAGAGAAGCTGCCACAGCAGGATGGTGGCAACATTGTCTTTAAGACAATGAGAACACAAGCTGTTACTAGCTCACTCTGGCCAGAAAGTGAGGCAGGTGCATGGCTCCCAAAAAGTACACAAGCTGAGTGTAACACCTTCCATCCAGGTGAGAACCCAGATTCATCTCTTAATATTCTCAATAGGATGTCAACCTGCTCGTCTGGTGTCTAAAGCCTATAGACCCACTCTCTACCACCCATCTCAGAGAACGAGGGAGGTCTTCTTAGCCCTGGGAGAGGGCTCTGTATACAATTCTATACAGTTTTATGCCTTCATTATGTTTAATTGATATATCATAATTGTACATATGTATGGGGTACAGTGTGTTATTTTAGCTTGCAAGTAATTTTTTTTTAATTTTAAAAAATGTGATGTCTCAATACATGTACACAATGTGTAATGACCAAATCGGGGTAATCAGCATATTCATCACCTCAAACTTTTATCATTTCTTTGTGTTGGGAACATTCAAGATCCTCTCTTTTAGTTATTTGAGAATATATAATAAATTGTTAATTATAGTAGTCCTCCACTCCCATTGAATGTCCTACTGAGGTCCACGACAGTCCCTGGAATTTCTCAACTCTTTGCCCCAGAAGGCTACTAACTTGGATCTTGTTACCTCAGCCTCTTGCAGAGCTGTCCATCAGGAAAGGCATTTAAATGTGAGATCTTGGGCTTTTTAATCAAAGAAGGCGATGAAAAGCCACAGCCTTGCCAAATCTGTTCTTGCATCTGTCCAGTTTTATTTGGGACGTTGAACCATAGTATTCAGTGTCCTCTATTTAAACTCATTTTATTTCATTCATTTGTCTATTCAGCAAATATGTATTGAGGGAATCAATAAGAAAAAGACAATCTAAGAGAAAGATGGCAAAGGGTAATGAATAGAGAGTTCATAGAAAAGAAAACACACATGTCTCATATGCATTTGAAAGATGCTCAGTCTCACTCAAATAAGAGAAATGCAAAGTAAAACTACACTGAAATAGTATTTTCCCCATCAGGTGGGCAAAAAAAGTGGAAAGGTTAATAATACACTTTGCTGGCAAGGCTGTGGGGAACTGGGTATTCTCAGACATTACTGGTAGGAGTGTTCCTATGCAGTGTAGTTTGACAATATCTATCAAAATTATTAATGCATATATTTTTTGACACAACAATTCCTCTTCTGGGAATTTATCCTAACGAAATGTTTGGACTTGCACAAAATGATGTATATGCAGGGTTATTCACTGAAGAAGTATAAGAGCTAGATATTGGGAACAACCTAGATTTCTTTGAATAGATTAGTGTACCCAAACATTAGTATTCTATGCAGTTTTTTGCTTTTATTATATTTAATTTATGTATCATAATTGTACATATTTATAGGGTACAGTGTGACATTTTAGCTTGCAAGTAGGGTAAAAAATATTTAATTTTAAAAAGTGTGGGCCGGGCGTGGTGGCTCACATCTGTAATCCCAGCACTTTGGGAGGCCAAGGTGGGCAAATCACCTCAGGTCGGGAGTTCGAGACCAGCCTGACCAACAAGGTGACACTCTGTCTCTACCAAAAATACAAAATTAGCTGGGCGTGGTGGTGCGTACCTGTAATCCCAGCTACTCTGGAGGCTGAGGCAGGAGAATCACTTGAACCACGGAGGCAGAGGTTGTGGTGAGTGAAATCACACCATTGTACTCCAGCCTGGGCAACAAGAGCGAAACTCCATCTCAAAAAAAAAAGAAAGAAAGAAAGAAAAAAGAAAAAGCGTGATGTCAATAATACATTACACATGTGTACAATATGTAATGACCAATACAGCGTATCCTCACCTGGAACATTTGTCATTTCTTTGTGTTGGGAACATTCAAAATTCTCTCTTTTAGTTATCTGAGATTATACAATAAATTGTTATTAATTACAGTCACCCCATATTTCTTCACCCTTATTTCTCCTATCTGGCAGTACTTTTGTATCAGTTAACCAGCCTTTGACTCTCTACCCCATGTACCATTTTTTAAAAAGATACGATGAGATTTACTGATTTAGAAAAATTTACATGACATATTAGCAAATAACAAGGCATAAAGGATATGGCATTCCCCCAGTAATGCTGCCTAATAAATCACTGCAAAACTTTTTTAAAAAGTAATTGTTTATTCTCACTCTCATAGATCTGAGAGCTAATTGGGGCTCTGCTGATCTTGGCAGGGCTCAGCAGGGTGGCTCTTCTCTCATCTGCAAGCTACAGATGCTGTTCAGTCTGTTCCTCCCTTTTCATTCAAGGGCTAGGATGAAGGGATAATAGTTAACCAGGGCATGCTCTTCTCATGAGGGATCATGGAGCTCAAGAGGGCAAGACCAATCACACAAAAACATTTCAGGACTCTCACGTTATCAGCTAACATCCCATTGGCCAAAACATGTCACATGACCAAGCCCAAAGTCAAGGAGCAAAGAACACTCTACCCAGCATGAGCTCTGGCAAGGGTGTGCCTGCATAACACCATCAGAGAGTGAAGGATTAGGGCCAATAACTCAACTTAACAGTACTTAAACAGACACATATGTGTGTATTTAACTAGGTATGCATAAATATTTTATATATATATATTCAATTTTACTTATCTTTGCATAAAGTTATCCTGGAATAAACTATAACAATGACCCCCTGGAGTAGGGCACTGGGAAGAAGTGAGAACTCAATGAATAAAAGATAGGTAAGGAGGAAGACATTCCACTGTATACCTTTTGATATTTTAAAAATCAGGTGAATGGTCCACTTGTGCCAAAAGAATTAATTAAAAAGACCCATTGAGGACCTACTAAGTGCCAGGCACTAGGCTAGGTGTTGGGGATACAGTTGTCAATAAGCAGATCCAGTTACTACCTTGAGGGAGAAAACAGCAAAGCAAAGTGCTTTTTCAACCCTGGCTGTCACCAGAACCACCTGGGATGCTTTTAAAAAATACTGATATCAGCTCCACTCAGCTCCACTCCCAGAGATTCTGGTGTAATTAGTTTGAAGCAGAACCAGGCATTGTTATTTTTGAAAGGTCCTGGGTGATTTTAGTGTGAAGCCAATATTGAGAATAATTAGTTTAGTAAGAGGAGACAGATTTAAATAGATAATCACACAACTAGGTGACCATACTTGTACTAAGCAAGCCAAAGGAAAAATACAGGGAGAGATTTCTTATGGTACTAAGAAAGGTTTTGCTTTCCTTGAGTAATTAGATTCTTCCCTCTCTTTGTTATTGAAAAGTATAAAACTTGACATATCTCCCTTTTCACTTTGGCAGCCAGGAAACTCAGTACCAAATTTGAAGCTCACGTGGAACAATTCCTGAAAGCCATATTGCCTACACATGTGGTCTTTTCCTTGAACCAAATTTCTACCCTTACTTATTTTTTTCATTGAATATAAATCTCTAGTTCTATTTTGTCATTGGTTCATGGTTTGTGTTCTTAGGTCTTCAATCTTTTATGCTGTAAAGGAATTAAATTATCAATAATACAATAATAAGAATGCCTTCTGTTTATTTGCTTGGCACCTATTATGCTACAGGAACTAAGGCAGGTGCTTTAGATGTTTTATTTCCAGTTGTTTAAAAACACACACACAGAGAAGAGGGTGTTCATTTTACAGATGATAAACTGAGGCTCAAAGCAGTTAAGAGCGTGTCTAGAGTCACAGAGCAGTAAGTGGACAGGCTGCTGAATTAATATCCTACTTCTACTATAACAAATTACCACAAACTTGGTGACTTAAGACAACACAGATTTATTATCCTACAGTTCTGACAGTCAGAAGTCAAATGGATTGTCAGTGCTGCGCTCCTTCTGCGGGCTCTAGGGGAGAATCATTTCCATGACTTTTCCAGCTTCTAGAGGATGCCTACACACCTTGACTCATGGTGGAACATAACTGTGGCCTCTCTTGCCATTGTCACTTCTCCTGCTGCGAACTCTGACCCTCCTGCCTCTCCTATATAAACATCATTGTAATCCATGATAATCTTCCCACCTCAAAACCTTTAACTTTATTGCATCTTCAAAGTCCCTTCTGCCACATAAGATAACATATTCACAGGTTCCAGAGATTAGGGCATAGACATCTTTGGAGGGCCATTGTCCAGCCAATCATAACTAGGATTCAAACTTACATCTTTCTAACCCCCAGACCTTGCTCTTTTCACTATTCTTTGTTGCCTCTGAAAAATCTGGGACTTATTTCTGTGAAATCATCAATCTTAGGACTTTCCTGGGTTTAACAAGAGAAAGGAGCATATTTCTCTGCAGATCAGGCAAGAAACAGGAATAATACTTTATTTTTCACCAGAGAGAAATTTCCCCCATTTCCAGTTAGAGCTGGTAGGACTATTTGCAAAGTAGGGCATCTGAGATCAGCACCCATCACCGTCTGCGGTTAGCCAGGTGGGGCTTCAGGAAGTGGCTCACTTCAGTTTTCTGCATTACTTGTTTCCTTACTTGTTGCCTCCTCTGTGTGTACTGCATAGCCCAAAAGAGTATCTCAGAGCCCAAAAGAGCCCAGCACGGAGCTGGCATTCCTTTGATGAATGCAAACTCCAAAGTTGCCCTGATTGAATGGATAAGATTTGACCTGGGTACAAAATTTGAAACTTGGGGATTAATGAAGTGGGCTCTGCCAGAATCCCTCATCTTTGGGAGGGGTTGACATGAAAGCTGAGGTCAGGGCCATAATGGAAAAGCAGGAGTGGAATCGTGTTTGTTTGTCTAGCTGGGGCCCTTCTGAGAACAGAGATTACATCTCTTGAGCATTCCACGAGAAACAGTCTGAATCGATCGTGCTTAGACATCAATAACAATCCACCTATGAAAAATTATCCCACAAGGGCACAAAGATAGATGTACAAGGATATTCACTGCACTGTTTATAACAGCAAAAAAAAAAAAAAAAACTGGACACCACCCAAATGTTCATCTAAAGGGGGTTGGGGAAATAAATGATCATACAGTCACAATGATGGGAGCCTGTACAGCTATTAAAAGAATGGGATAGATGAGGAAAGAGGCTCAAGATATATTGCAAAATGAAAAAAAGCAAGTTGCAAGAAAGTCTATATAGCATGGTCCTATGTTTTTAAAAAATATATGTTTATCAAAACTCATCAAATTCTGTACTTGGTGACCTGTGTATTTTTTACTTATATGAATTATATGTTAATAGAAAAATATATGTATACATTCTAGTTATTGATTTGAAGAAGCAAATTTTTTAAAATTATTTTTTGAAATTGAGACTTTCCTTCTCAAAAAAAAAAAAGGACTTGCCTGCTCATATAATGCAATATTTATGTTTTGTTGAAAGGTTAAGTCAAAGAAGTGGCTTACCAATTATTGTGGTTTTGAACAGAAGACATACAAGAGATATGTATTAGCATATACATAGAAAATAAACACAGGAGATAAGTTTATGCATCGAAAAGCTAAAAATACACACATTTTGAATTTAGGAGTGAGTAACAGGGCGAGGGTGGAAGATGCAAGAACTAAGTAATAAGTTTCTATAATTGAATTTTTTGTTAGGGACACATATTACTAGTAACAAGAAACAAATAAAGGTTACGAAAAAATCCTTTCTGTGAGCCATACCATTTGTGGGAAATAGTGAAAACACATCTTATGTTTAGGAAAATGAGGGGCATTTAATAATTTAGCAAGTCAGGAGAATTGGACCTCGTTTGTGTTTTGAAAATATAAAAAATTGGCATTTTCTGATTACAAAGGTCATATGTGCTCATTGTATAATTGAATACCTAAATAACATGAAAAGAAAGGCTTGAAACTTACCCCTAACACCACATCCTATCCCCAAAGGAAGCAAATCTTAACATTGGGGTATATACCCAATCTTGCAAAAGCAGCACTAATCTTTATGTACTGCTTTAAATTTAAATTTATTGATTTTGTCTTACAATATGTAAAAAGCATCTTTGCATGACAATAATATTACATGTCATCATTTTAATAACCCCAGTTATTAAACTATAGTCATACTATAATTGGTTAAAGATTTATGTTGCTTCCAATTTTTTGCCAGTTTAAACATTGGTACAAACAAAATTCTCATACATATATTTTTATTTAAAAACTTTTTTTAAAAAATAGGAACAGGGTCTTACTATGTTGTCTAGGCTGCTTCAAACTCCTGGGCTCAAGCAGTCCTCCTGCCTCAGCCTCCCAAAGTGTTGGGATTACAGACATGAGCCACCATGCCCGGCCTCATACATAGATTTTTAGGCATTTATCTGACTCTTAGGCACATTCTTAAGGCTTTTGATCCTTGTGACCACCTTGTCTCTCCATAAAGGGAATAATAACTAGTATTAATATATGTTGAGCATGGACTTCATGCTAGGCCTTGTAATCCTTTACCTCTGAACAATACTATAAGGCTGGTTTTTTATTATCCTTCATTTTATAGATGGGTAAACTGAGGCTAAAAGAGGTATGTAACCTTTCAACATCACACAACTACAAACCAGCAGAACCAAGAACAAAAGTCGGATCTGTCTGCTTCCAAAAGGCAAACTCACAATCACAGCACTTTGCTGCCTGCTATGCATATGGCTTCCAGAATAGTTCTGTCATTTCATTATCCCACCAACATCACATGATGAAGCCCACATCCTCACTTCACCTCCCTCGCCCAAGCTGAGCATGTGTGTGTGAATCATGTAGGGAGTGTGCATTTACAAGCAACAGAAAACTCAACAACAGGGTTAAATAATAAAGTGATTCATTGGCTCAAATAACCAAAAGTCCTAAGGAAGGCCACGTGTCAAGGATGACTTGATTCAGCAGCTCACTGGTGAGACCAGCATTCAGGTTTTGTTTCTTTTCCCTGGCTTCTGTGGTGCTGGTTTCATCTTCCATCTGTCTCTCCATGGTTTCAAGATGGTCCCCAACAACTCCCAAGGCTCTGGGCTTTAATTCCCCAGGTCCAGACAAGGGGAGAGAAGGCTGACTTTGGATGCCATCTCAGAAGAATGAGCTCCTCATTGGCCTAACTTGTCCATATGCTCCCCCTGAACCCATAACTGTGGCCAGGGGTAGGATTATAACAATTAGTTTAGACCTAGATCCTGGAGTGAAGGTAGATTTATCATCCTCCAAAAGCTAAATAGGAAACATGTGGAACAAAAATTAAGGCATGTATCAAGAGGGGAGTTGGCTATTGGGCATAGCAGTATCCTCTCTTATGCACCACCTATCTCTTGGGCCTTACCGTTGCAGTGCATCCTACTGGCCTCTCTACTGTCACTCATGTCAAGGAGAAGTATCAGGAAATTAACTTACCTAGGAGCAACCTTCAACCAATGATGATAAAGTAGGTGTATAAATACCCCAGTTCCCTCACCCCTTAGATGGAACAACTGAGGTGCATGTTCTACAGTGGCTCTCAGGTTTGCCCAGTGGGATTAAGTTCCAGTTGTCCTCAGTAGTAACTGGGTTGGTGACTCACCCTATTTGTCTCCCTTCTTTTACTTTCTTATGTCCCCACTCCCCGCCTAGTGTTTCCTGGGACCACATTCCCAATAAACCACTTACACTTGGATCTCTGACTTGGGGGTCTATTTTGTAGGAACCCAAACTAAGACAGTGAGACAACTACAAAATCCACCACATTATTACTCATGGCCTTTGTCTACTTTGGGCACATTCTACAAAGATAAAATTGCAGTGCTGTGAGGCTTATAATAGATGTTCACGCAGTGGCTCTCCCTGCTGACGAGAGAACCATATCTACCTCCAAGCTATCTCCTTCACCTTCAGTGTGAAGGAGAAAGGAGGCCCCCTTCCTTCAGAAACCACTTTGCATGCACAACTACCTCAACAGTGACCAGACAGGAATGCATTATTAAGCATCCCATCGAGACACTGTCCTGCAGATACAGACATCTGGACTCCTTGGTGAGGTTCCTTAAAAAAAAAAAGAGGGAGAGAGAGAGAGAGAGAACTCTAATTCAGCCCATGGTGAATCAGAGTTTTTAATATATCTCTTTCTGGGAGCATTTGCTATAAACAAACTATTAGTCTGGTAGAGAGATAAAAAAGAAACTCTTCTTTAAAAGATGTCAGACATTAATGTTTAAGCTCTCTTCTAAAAGATGTAATCTCTCCTTTCTCACCTGTTAATGGGATTTGTATGACAATAATTTATTTACTGATTTAATTAATTGCCGTATAGCTTTGCATGGCTGGATGCGGCATTGGCAAATGGCTGATTTCTATCAGGAAAAGACATGTCAGTAGCTTTATTTCAGGGACGAGTCATAAACCAAGCAGATTTCTACCTCAGAAATGACCCTTTTCAAAAGAGAAAACGCTGGATCTTTAAAATGGGACGTAATTCTGAGAGACAGAGAGTAGAAAGGGAACTGAAAGATGACTGAGTTCAATTGCCTCCTTTTACAGATGAGAGCTGGGAAGGAAAAATGTCCTATCTCTAAGATTACTGAGTTAATGCAAGCCCAGGGAAGCACCCCACACCCTGACTTCTGGTTCAGAGCTCATCCCACTACATTGTCTGCCCACATCCAAGAACACTGATGAAATCAACAGAATCTATTTCTGTTTCCAGTGGGCTGGGCTGGGGGTTGTTGGATCAAATGGATTGAAGGCAGAGGCAGGAAAAGTGCCCAGCCTAGAATGGCCTTGACAACACATCACTCTCTCTCTCAAAGGAGCCTGACTCTAGAAAAAGCTGAAATTCTTGAGATAATGCACAGAAGGTTACTCAGATGATAGAATCATATACAAATGCCTTTCAGCTTCCAGGTAGGCAACAAATGGGTGAAGGGATGGGCAGTAAACATAAAGAAGAACATGAGAACATCCTCAAGGATCCCAGTGTTGCCAAATCATCTGATTTTTCAAGAGAGACCAAAAGTCCGAAGTATGATATGGCATGTTCCAGCTTTTAAATCTTGGGAATTGGCATAATTTTAAAAAATTAAGCCCCATAGAAGGCAAACAAAACATGTCATCTACCAAAATTAGTCTGTAGCCTCTGGCACAGTATGTCAACATCTGTTGGCACATCTGGTCATTCATGCATGCATGTATTCATTTATTCAGGGTCAATGGCAGTGGTCCCTAAATCTTTCTACATATTAGGACCGTCTAGGAAGCTTAAAAATCCCAATGCTGAAGTCCCACACCATAGCAATTATACAAGAATGTTCAAGAGTGGGAGCAAGCCAGGCATGGTGGCTCATACCTGTCATCCCAACACTTTGAGATACCAAGGTGTGAGGATCACTTGAGGCCAGGAGTTCAAGACCAGCCTGAGCAATGTAGTAGGACCCCCATCTCTACAAAAAATTTTAAAATTAGCTAAGCATGGTGGCGTGTGCCAGTAGTCCTAGCTACTCAGGAGGCTGAAGCAGGAGGATCCCTTGAGTCCATCAGTTTAAGGCTGCTGTGAGCTATGATTGCAACATTGCACTTCTGCCTGGGCAACAGAGCAAAGTGCTATCTCAAAAAAAAAAAAAAAAAAGTGGGGGAGTGAGGTGATGGTGGAAGCCAAACATTAGGATGTTTTAAATATTCCACATGATTCCAATGTATAGCCATACACATCTGGGAACTACGGATCTATAATGAGTCAGGCTGTGCATCAGGCACTAGAGACACAAGGATGACTGCACAGACATGTTCTCTGCCCTCATAGGACTTACAGTCCAGTGAGCAATTCACACAGCCACCCAGATGTGGCAGAGGCTGCCAACTACCCAGCAAGTCTTTTCTCCCCTTCTTCCAGGGCACACGCTGGACTGCATTTCCCAGCTTCCTTGCAGTTAGACAGAGCCACCTGTCTCCATCAGAATGTGAGTTGAAGGCCTGTGTGTGTCTTCCAGGTTGGCCCCCAAAATCCAGCTGCTTCTCTATGCTCTTTAATATCTGCTGCAAGAAGCAGCTCCTGCCTGCCAGGTGTTGAGGATGGCAGAGCTGCTGTCAGCCCAGACCAATGGGTCCATGAATAACTGTAAGGACCACTTGTTGACCTGGAGCAGTCACCCTGGACTGTTTCACATAAAAGAAATAAACTTCTTTATTCCTGATGCCTTCGGATTGTTGTTGAGGTCTTGTTACAGCAGCCTAAGCCACAACTAAGTGATTACAACAGAGATAAGAACCATGACAGTGGTAGGGTAGGGTGCTATGGGGGCACAGACCCAGATGGAGGGAGATCAGAACAGACCTACTATTGATTCATTTACTTATTCATTCAACAAATATTGACTGAGCACTTGCTATGTGCCAGGCACTGTTCTAGATGCAATTAATTCAATCAGCAAATAAGTTATAGTCATAGAAATCTCATGAAAAGGCATTAGGGATACAGCAGTGTCTCAGTCTGTTTAGGCTGCCATAAGAGCTTTAAAAATAACAGAAATTTATTTCTTATAGCTTTGGAGGCTGGAAAGTCCAAGATCAAAGCACCAGCAGGTTTGATGTCTGATGAGGACCCACTTCCTGGTTCATAAATGGCCGTTTTTTCACTGTGTCCTCACATGGTGGAAGGGCAAGGGGTCTCTCTCGGGCCTCTTTCATAAGAGCACTAATCCCACTCATGAGGGCTCCAGCCCGTGATCTAACCACCTCCCAAAAGTCCCACTACCTAACACCATAACCTTGAAAGTTAGAATTTCAACACAGGAATTTGGGGTGGGGAGTGGTATGGTAGGTAGGAGGAAGGAGAGGACACAAACCTGCAGACCATAGCAAGCAGTGAAAAAAAAAACAAAAATCATTGCCCTTGTGGAGTTTAGGATTCTCAAAGTACAAGGTGACATTTAAACTCAGACCTAAAGGATGAATAACATAGGCAGAAATTTGGGAAGGGGACACAGACACCACTGCTCCCAGAAAGTAGAAGAACACCTGCAATGACTGGGACAGTGGAAGAAGGTGGCATCCCAGGGACACTTCAAGGAATTGATCCTGGCTGGGATACAGAATGGGAAGCTGGGGAAAGAGGTGGGGAGAGAGGTGAGACAGAGAGAGACTGAGACAGAGGCAGCTGACTGGCAGAAACAGAGACACAGAGAACACGAGGCAAAGAAACTGCCAGACACAGACCCAAGACAGACATAGACAGAGAGCAGAGCCGAAAGACCTGGCAGAGAAGGAGACAGGTCTTACAGAGCCACCTTCCTCTGATCCTACACCCGCGCAGGTCTTATTTTACACAAGAGACAGATGTTCGCATTTTAGTTAAGCTGACTCTTTGGTTGGTGGAGAAGGTAAATATTTGCTCTCCTACAACTCCCAGCAATTCTTCCTATACAAGAAGGGCATTGTTAATTAGCCTGAGAGCAGCCTTATGCTTGGCTCAGCTGAGATCACAGTGAGGTTTGCTCCCTCAACATGTAGGGCTTGGGTTGAGTGATGGAGGGCAGGGTGGGTACTGGGAGGTCTGGCTTCTACTCCTTCCCTGACTCTGGGTGGTGGCTGTGGAGTCTGTGCCTTTGCTTCTTCATTTGTCACATGAACCTCTACATTCTTCCTCTGACATTCTGTGGCAGCACTTATCAAAGTGTGTGATCATGCATTTAATTGCGACATTGTTTTTTTGTTTTTTTGTTTTTTTTGTTTTTTTGAGACGGAGTCTCGCGCTGTCTCACCCAGGCTGGAGTGCAGTGGCGCGATCTCGGCTCACTGCAAGCTCCGCCTCCCAGGTTCAGGCCATTCTCCTGCCTCAGCCTCCGAGTAGCTGGGACTACAGGCGCCCGCCACCACGCCCGGCTAGTTTTTTGTATTGTATGTTTGCTACAGGAGAGCTTGAGAACAAGTTGTGTTTGTCTTGTTCGTGGATGAATGCATAGTAGGTGTTCAAGAGCATTTGCTAAAGGAAACGAGGGAGGGATGAAAGAAGATAAAAAGGAAAGGGGGAGGAAGAGAGGGAGGGAAAGAAAAAAGATGTTAAACACACATAGTACTATGACAAGGAAGAACAGGTTGCAAGGGGACTTAACTTCGTCTGAATTCACTCTTTAAGAAGAGAAAACTGCAAGATGAGTCTTAAATGACCTTCCTGGATTTCTCTGGGGAAGCTCATAAACGCTCCTGCCTCTTAAAGAGGCATCTACAGTTCCACAACCACAAACAGAGGAAGGAGAGAGACTGACATATAGAAATGACCACCACCAGGAAACCACAGAATTGGAGGCCACCTCCCCTGACCCTGCGGTGCACCCCATTGCTGGAGGATGGCCGTTGCTGGAAGATGAGCTAGATGGGGATGGAGTGAGCAGTCAGACTCCCTGAACACTCACTCCTCTCCCTCCTCCTTAGGGCAGACGTCTGTGATTTTGCTCCTTTCTAGCTAAAACTGAAGATTTCCAGGCAGTTGAAGCCTTTGGATTTTCAAATGATAAGATGAGCTGAATTCACACTGGGAACAAATGATGAAGCAATAGCTCACCTGGCAAAAACAACCAGTGGGAGATCAGCTTGCATGGATTGTAATGGCTCCATGAGTCCCTGTCAATATACATAAATGTGAATAAAATGAATCAATGGAGGGTGGGAAGAAGAGAAGCTCTAAGCCAACTAAGAACTGCAAAAGGAATGATGGAGTTAGAAAACCCTCAAAGGATGCTAAAACCAATGAATGAAAGTGTGATGAACAGCAATATATTTATTAGTCTCGAAGTATCTCCCCACAAATCACTTATTCATTACAAAGGGGGAAACTGTATCTTTACAGTGGCAAAACCTATTAACCATAAGTGATCAACTTCACCAGGAATAAGACAAACCAATAGCAGGTGCCTCCAGATACAATGCACCAGGGAGAATTCAGATCATTTCTGCATCGTCCCTGCCAAAAATGCACAACCTGAATCTAAACACAGGGAAGGATCAGGGAAGCTCACATTGAGGGCCTGGAAGCTTCAAAGATGTCAAAGTCAAGAAACAAAGAAAGGCCGAGAATTGCTCCAGAGGAAATGTTAAGAAGACATGACAACTCAATACAATGCACAATCCTGGATTAGATCTTGGACAGAGAATAAAGAGAAGATTACTGGGACAGTTTAAACACTTTGAAAATAAGCTGTGGATTAGATGATAACGTTGGAGAGATGGTAAATTCCCTGCTTTTGAAAACTGAACTGTGGCAATGTAAGAGAATGTCTTTCTTCCTGGGATACACACGCTTGAGGTGTTTAGAGGTTAAAACAAAACAAAACAAAACAAAACTGGAAGAAGAATCCAAACATCAGAGCACAGAGTAAAGGCTGGTTTCTGGAGTCAGGGAACTGTGTTCAAATCCCAGCTCTGTCTCCCCTGACTGTGCAACCTTGTCAAGCCCCTTGACTCTCTGAGCGTCAGTTTCCTCATCTGTAGAATGGGGCTAATAGTGCCTTTCTTTATAGGATTCTTGCAAAGATTTGATGAGCTGACCCCCTGCAAGGCCTGAGAATAGTCTCTGGCACACATAAATTCTTGATAAATGTTAGAAGCAGCTATAAATCTCAAAGTCCCAGAGTTGTGGAAATCCTCAGAGTTTTCCAGCCCAACTCCCCTCCCAAATATGAGTCTCCAGATAAATGCTGTCCATGAAAAGAAGCAGGATTTTAAATACTGCGGAGTCAGAGTTGTGAGGGCTCTAGTCTCACTCTTTTGTTTTACAAATAGAAAACTGAAGCCTGGTGGGGTGTGGTGGTACTTTGGGAGGCCAAGGCGGGTGGATCACTTGAGGTCAGGAGTTTGAGACCAGCCAGGCCCACATGGTGAAACCCTGTCTCTACTAAAAATACAAAAATTAGCCAGGCATGGTAGCAGGCGCCTGTAATCCCAGCTACTCGGGAGGCTGGGGCAGGAGAATTGCTTGCACCTAGGAGACAGAGGTTTCAGTGAGCTGAGATCGCACCACTGCATTCCAGCCTGGGCGACAGAGTAAGACTCTGTCTTGAAAAAAAAAGAAGGAAAGAAAGAAAGAAAACTGAAGCCTGGAACAGTCAAGGTCAAGTGGCTTGCCAAGTTCAGTATGACTCACCAAAATTTTAATTAACGCCTACTATGTGCCAGGCCAGTGCTACACTGTGGGGGTTACAAAGATAATCAGGCTCAGAGCCTGAGGGTGAAAGTGTGTGTGCACACAATTAAAAAGTGTTGATGGAGGCAAATCAGAAGAAAATCTTCCCCACATCACCCCATGAAATCTTAGCAGTCCCCAAACCTGTATTTTCAAAATTCCTGTCTCCACATATTTGCCCAAAGCCTCCTCTTACTGGAACATCAAATCTTTTCCCATTTCTTGCCACAAATCTTGTCATGCTCTTACTTAACACCTTCAGTGACTCCCTATTGCCCTTGAGGGGGGGAAAAAAAAACAAACCCTAAACTCCTATTCAGGATGTACTTCATCCAGCCCAACTACTCAAAACAGCCCTGTAAGCAGACTGATGAGCCACATTTACTGAACACCTACCATGTGCGAGTCCCCATAAGGCTGCTGGGAGGATACAGAGAATAGTTTGTTGGCTTTGTTGTTAGCAGCTTACACAGTAGCCAGGGAGCAGACATGCTTGCAGAGTGAGCAACACCAGACAGTGTGGAGCTGGGTTTCTCCAAGTGTAGTCTCTACGGAGAAACCCCTGCATCTCTCTGATAGGAAACTAATATTGCAGGTGGGATGCATGATACCCAGTGGCACAGCTAGAGTCGTTCCTGCAGCAAAGGTGATGTGGTTTGGTCTGCCTGTGGGAACCAAGGTGAATAAATGTGGAGCCTGGAGTGTTCCACGCTGTGGTAGGCAAAATACTGCTGCTCCTCCCCACCCACCCCTAAGAGGTCCACGTCCTAATCCCCAGAACCTGTGACTATGTTACCTTGCCTGGTCAAAGAGACCTTGCAAGATGTGGTTTGCAAGAGGTCAAGATGTGGAGATGATTCTCTGTTATCTGGAGGCAACTTTAAGTGTAATCACAAGTGTCTGAATAAGACAGGCAGAGGGAGATTTGACCACAGAAGACGAAGTAGGACATGGGATGGCAGAAGCAAAAGGTTGGAGGGATAGGATTGCTGGGGGACCAGGAGCGAGGAATATGTGCAGCCACTAGAAGCTGGAAAAGGCAGGGAAGCAAATTCTCCTCCCCTAGAGCTTCCAGGAGGAACACAGCCCTGCTAACACCTTGATTTTAGCCCTAGGAGGCCCATTCTGGACTGCTGACCTTCACAGTTATAAGACGATAATACATATGTATTAGTTCAAGTGACTAAGTGTGTAGTAATTTATTACAGCAGCCATAAGAAGCTAATACACAAGCCATGTGCCACCCCAAGATCTTTTGGTCCTCACCATGCTGGGATGTCAGGTGCAGCATTTACCCAGCAATAAACCTGACTTTCTCCCCCAGCACTGACAACAACCCCAGGATTCTCCACTCTTTCTTGTTGGTTTCCCTGGACTCTACTCATTGTTTTGAAAACAGCCCTGAGTTAAATTCTCCTCAGATAACCCAGTCTGAGAATGCCAACTGTTTCCTGCTGGGACCTTAGCTCTCATCAATCTCACTGCCTAATGAAGTCCCAAAGCTCAACTCCTAAATATCTGCACATTCCAGAACATTCTTGTCCCTACATTTCCTCATGTCTCAAAAGCTGATTTCCTCATGGCCCTCTCAGTACCCTGGTTCCTGCTGCTGTAGAGACTTCTTCAGATACATGAACTTCATATACAACATTTCCTCTCCAATTTCCCAGAAGAATCTACCCACAGCAAGAATGCCTTAATGATGCCCTCTTTAACTGAATATTCCACAGGGAGCCCAAAGAAGAGATATATATCACGGTAACATGAACAACTGCTAGTGGACACTGTAAACATCACCAATCCCAAAATTTCTACTGGGATTTCACTTGGACTTTCAACTCTCACAGGCGTCAACTAGAGAAAAAAATCAAGCTTTCAAAGAATTAAAGTTAGCTTTATTCAGAAGTCTTACTGAGGGTTGTGGACTTAAGGAAGCCTATAGCCAGGGAACGGTCCTTTAGAGAGCTCTATCAGACTGCTCTGGTACAGTATATTAGCCCACTGCTTATATACAGGTGGTAGAGGTTTAGTACGTGCAAAATCACATCCAAGTTGGATATAACAGTACATCTGGTTATAGATTATAGAGGCACAATCGCTAACCCCATAAGATGAAATCTTATGTGTAGGAAAAGGCAAGGAGTAGGGTCACTTATCTTTTAAGGAATCTAGTGACTCAGGCAAAAGACATGGGGGGTGCTGTGTGATGTATCCTCTTTTGTCTTCAACACATGTTTCCAAGAGTTGGATGTCATCACAGAGTCAGAGGTTTCTGACATTAGGCTAGCAAGCAGAAATGAGCAGACATGGCTTTTTACATTTGCTACTTGATCTCACACAGCTCTCTCTCCAACTTTCTGAGGCCTCTCTTGTCCTCCCAGCTCTATCCCCTTCCACTGAAGCTTTGGAGTGAGACCTGTGACATGAGGGTCGAAAGCTCACTCTCTCCCCAAACTCTCACTAAAGCAGTCTTCTAAACAAAGACGGCTCCATGTCTACATGGAATTCTAATAGGAGGGAGAAAACAAAATTGTTTTTTACCCTCTATACAAAACTAGTGTGAATTTGGAGTCTGGAGACTGATGGGTCACTAGACAAGATTAAGGAGTAATCCAAAATGAGAGAAGCTGAGATAAGAGAGCTGGAGGAAGTGAAAAGCCCCAGCCATATGGCAGCACAGGGGAGCCCAGGAGGAAAGGCAATTGATGAGAAAATTCCTATGGTGGGAGAGGCTAAGGAAATGTACAACGTTGACTATTCCATTTTAACTTGTTTTCTGTTTTGTCTTGAGCCGTGGTCCAGATCAGCCATTTTCAAGCCTTCAGTAAAAGCCTGCTACACATAAGTTGCCAGAACATCTGGGGATGTTCTGAGGCATGGGGTGGGCGATGTTTAAAGTAAGATGAAGAGGAGACAACAGCTTCAGGAGGCAAGACACCACACACCACATGGACCCATCTAGAATTCCACACGAGAAGTGACTGGGAGTGCAAAAGCCCTCTGAGATTCCCAGATATACCCAAGAAGGCACTGGACATCCTACAATACGTGAAATGGGAGCTTGGACCATTTTGATTCTGATTTTAAAGTGACAGACAAGTGGAGGTGTGGAGGAACAGGAGACATCCCACATGTAGATGGCACTTTCAGACTTTGAACCCTAACACTAATGGCCAAGGTCTCAAAAATAATGATGCAAAATGGAACTCAGCGCCTGAATGGCTGCTGAACTGTGGTGTTAATTACATGTCTGCAAGACATTGAGAAGGCTAAAATTAGCCAACAATCTGATATGTTGACATTTGGCATCAGTAACTGAAGCTTCTATGAAAGACAGATTTATAAGATGAGCTTCTGTTTCATGATGACACACAGGCTTTCAGGAGCCTCAAGAAATTCTGAAAGTTCAGCATTTTCTCTGCATCCACTTGGCTATGCATGGTGCTGAGAAAAGGTGCTGGCTTGCCCACTCCTTGAGGTGAAAGAGAGGAGGAAGAGAGAAGGGCAAAAGCTGTTAGACTAAGCTCCCAGGCTTAGTCACTGGAGTGTATTTTTCTGGTGATATTCATTAATATGCATACCCAGAACCAACACTTTTCAAAAAAGTGAAACAAAATAAAGCTCTCTGGCTAACTATAGAATTCATTATGCTGCTTAAATTATTGCGGGAAATGCATGCCTAAGGTCTCCAAGCTGGGAAAACTTTTTATTATATGCCAGAAACTGAGCCAAGAGTTTAACTAAAATTAACTCATTTGATCCTCACAAATACCTTCGGTGGAAGGTACTATTATTATCCCCTTTTTACAGATAGGGAAATCAAGTCTAAAAGAAGCAGTCACTTAGCTGGCGTCTCTGTCAAAATCAAATCAAGAAATCCAAAACTGTTTCAAGTATTTACGACAGAGAGAATTTAATGCAGGGGATTGGTTACATGGGTAAGGAGGGAGCTGAGGCTATCGAGGAGGGTGAGGCCACCCAGAGACTAGCAACAGCAGAAAGTGGTTACTGCCCAAGGCTTGGGGGATGAAGGGAGAAGGTAGGCTTCCTAGAGCCTTGGGGCCAGTGTCACCCAGTAGAAGCTGGAAACTTGGAGGAGTCAACAAACCTTCCAGAGGCAGAGAGGGAAGGGGAGAAATTCCTTGGTCTTTCCTTCCTTCTGCCTTCTCCTGTAATGCCATTGCTTCCCATTGGACAAACCCAGCAGGAAGCCAGGTGACAAAGAAGTGTGGAATATGTGGGCTGCAGGGATGTGTCCCCTATAATCAGAAAAGAACAGAGGACAGATAAATAAGGCCAAGACCAGGACAGCTGGTAAGTGCCTTAGCCAGAATTTGAACCCAGGTCTAATCCAAAACCAAATAAACCACAGCTCCTTTCGTGGAAGAACATAACATCCAACTGTAAATTTCTTCAAGGTGACACCTGTCATTCCACGTGGAAATAGGGGAGGCCAGATGACCTTCTCAGATTTTGGGCAACGTTCCCTGTTAAGGGCAGGCATAAGGGTATGAGTTCCCACAGGCATGAGTTCCAACCCCAGCTCAGGTGCTGGCTCCTCGTGTGACTTTAAGCAAATGACCTCACCTCCCTGAACCTCAGTTTCCTTCACTGGAAAATGGAGGATAGAATTACACACTTCACAAAGTTGATCTAAAATTTAGAGAGCAGTTGAGTTCATGCAGGTGTTAAAAAAAAAAAAATAGACCAAATTCCTACCATTGCCATCAACAACATTATGTAACCTACAGATTTCTCATTGAACTCACAGAATTACCACTTCACTTACAAGCTGGGTGTCCTCTTGAGGAGGCAGGGTTGGCAGAGAAGAAATGAATTCCTCAGTCGCATCTTCAAAGCTGTCCTGGGCATTCTCTCAGAGGCCTCTTGGCTTTCAAGCAAACCTATCCAAGTTCATTAACAGTTACAAGCTGCTCCCTGGGAAGGAATACCTGGAGATCCTGCAAAGTCTGTTTATTCTGGCCTGTTCTCCTTAGTGCATGCATTTACCTCATACTGCGACCCTACTTTGCTTTCATTAGAAAATTATTCATTAGGGGAAAAAAGAGAGAAAACCAAATACCTAGGCAAACAAACCCAACTCCCAGGGCTTGCAGATCTGTTATGAGACTTTGGTTTGGAAGGCATCAGGGAAATGCAAGCCACAATTAGGATTATGAAATGTATGATATGGGCACAAGTTCAGCATGGAGTTGGCTGAACTGCTCTGCTGTGATGGGACGGGTTTAATTTGTTCAGCACAAAACCATCCGGTGAGTCATCTGCTCTTTTTGATTGAGCTGGAGGTAGTGCAGCTCCCCAAACAACAAACACCACTACTCACCTTCTAGGGGACCCTTCCCGCCCCCTTCTACACCCATGCAGTGGAGGTGACAGAGAATAGAACCATCTAAATGTTACTCAAAATGTGGTCTAGAAAGTGCTTACTCCCTTAGTGGGTTAAGTAGTACCCCCTGCAAAATGCATGTCCACCAGGGATTTCAGAATGTGACCTTATTTGGAAATAAGGTATCTGCAGATGTCATTAGTTAAGATGAGGACATACTGGGTCAGGGTGGGCCATAAACCCAAAAATGTGTGTCCTTATAAGAAAAGGAACGAGTGTGCATGCCTATAGTCCCCGCTACTCGGGAGGCTGAGGTGGGAGGATCACTTGAGCCTAGAAGTTGAGGCTGCAGTGAGCTGAGATCACACTGCTGTACTCCAGCCTGGGTGACAGAGCGAGACCCTGTCTCTAAGAAAAAAAAATTAATTAACTAACTAAAAAAGAAGAGGAATGAAGACACAGAGATATACACAAGGAAGAAGGCCATGTGATGATGGAGGCAGAGATTTGAGGCAAAGCTACAAGGCAAGCAATGCCAAGGATTGCTGGGAACCAACAGAAGCTGGAAGAGACCAGGAAAGACTTCATCCAAAGTCTCAGAGGGAGCACGGCCCTCACTGCCGCTCCATTTGAGACTTCAGAACTGTAAGAATACATTTCTGTTGTTTTAAGCCACACAGTTCGTGGTAACTTGTTAAAGCAGCCTCAGGAAACTAAGACATTAATAACAATTTTGGTACTTAGCTCCTCACAGATCAGCAACAGTTTATGGACCAGCACCAGTCCACGGACCACACTTTAAGTAGCTCTCTATTTGGATTTAGGCTCTGTCTTTCTCCAGCTGTTGGATTCAGTCCAGGGAAACTCTTATTCGCATCCTTAACCCTGGGTCTATACTTAATGGCAATCCCTAAGGATAATGATGCATACAGCATTCATACCGTAATCGATTAGTGGTGGCTGCCTGGAGGAGGAGTCTATGGCTCAGAGGGGAAAAAAACTGCAGGATCAACTAGCCATGTCTGCCCGGGATTGAAATGGAAAGTCATGGCATGTCTATGCTATCCAAACAGTCCTCGAATATTCCACATTCTCTTTGGGGAAGATCCCTTTGGGAGCTATCATTCAAGAATACATCTAAAAATAATAATAATAATGATGGTGATAGACGCATAGAGTCTTACTACGTGTTGTTTTATATACATGAATTCATTCCACTTTCATAATAACCCTATGAGGTACATATTATTATTATCCCCATTTTACAAGTGGGGAAACTGAGGCTAAGTGAGCCATGGACTCAAGCAGTCTGGTCCAGAGTCCTCAATATCATCCACTATGTCTGTATATTCATCCCTTAGCATAATATCTATAAACAACTCACTTTATAAAGAAGTAGCTTTTTTTTTTTTTTTATGAGCCCTGTCTTAAATGTGCAGGAGTACAGTGGCACAATCTCAGCTCACTGCAACCTCCACCTCCCAAGCTCAAGCCATCCTTCCACCTCAGCCTCCTGAGTAGCTAGGATCTCAAGTATGCATCACCATGCCCAGATAATTTTTGTAATTTTTGTAGAGACTGGGTCTCACTATATTGCCCAGGCTGGTCTTGAACTCCTGGGCTCAAGTGATCCTCCCGTCTTGGCCTCTCAATGTGCTGGGGTTACAGGTATGAGCCACTGTGCCCAGCCAGGAGTACTTTTTTTTAAGTAGCCTAAATTTACATACGTTGAGCCTCAAGAGAGATTCCTCCACTATGTCTACCTATCCATGTCTGCCTGCCATTTGTGACCCTCAAATTGCAAGCCTTTCTGAAAGAGAGAGCCCCAGAGGGAGAAAAATGACAATAACAAGAGTAGCTAACATATATTAAGCATCTAGTATGTGTCAGCCCTATTCTGACAGCTTTAAATCTTTAAGGCATTTAATACGCACAGTCCCATGAGGTGGTCACTGTTCTTATCCCAAGGGTTGTTAATTGCCCTTGGCTTTATGAAATTGCACATTTCTAGACAGCTGCAGTGCTCATACACCATGTCTCATTTCTCCATGTGTTCACCAAATATTTATGCAGCACTTACTATGTGCCAGGCCAATGCAAGATGCTGAAGAAGACAAAGTCCCAGCCTGAAGGGGCTTTTGGTCCAGTAAGGGGATAGTCAGGAAACAGATAAGTACAACACAGTGAGACAAGATTTCCCGGACAAGGTGTCAGGTAAACATAGAAGAAGCTGCTAAACACTAACTAAGCAATCGTTCTCAAATAGAGGCGGTTTTGTCCCTCAGGGACATTGGGCAATGTCTGGAGGTACTTTCAGTTGTCACAATTGGTGGGGGTAGTGCTACTAGAATCTAGTGGATAGAGGCCAGGGATGATACACAACAGCTTACAATGCCCAGGAAAGCTCCCACAACCGAGAAGTGTCCAAAACGTGGTAAGGTTGAGAAACCGCACTGTAAATGAGTCAAAGTCAAGAAAAATTTGAGCTGGGCTTTTAAGGATGTGTAGGGGTTTATAAGAGGGGGAAAAGCATTCCAGGCAGAGGGAACAGCCTATGCAAAGTCAAGAAGAAAGTAAAGGGCAAGGCACGTTTAGAGAACATGTCTCAGGATGTCCTCCCAGGGAACAATGGGAACAATCTCAAATGGGAACCGTGTAGCATAAGTAATAAAGTAGGGTGGGAATAGATCCCAGTGGGTCCCAGGAAGCAGTCTACATTTCATCCTCTAAGCAATGAGGAGCCACTTAAGGTATTTGAGCAGAATGGACAATAGCAGGTCAGAACTGAAGAAAGGCTTGTGGGGAGGTGGGGAACACGAAGGTCAGGACACCACGAAGCCAGGCTGCTCCACACCATCTCTGTCCCAGCATCTAGTGAATCCTAAATTCTGGTGCCTAACTCTGGCAGGCCCAAGTGCAAAGCATCATTCTGCATCCCAGACTCGGCCAGGCACAGATTCAAAAAACAATTAGCCTCCACTGATATGGCAGTGACGAAATCTTAACTCCAGCAGGCAAGAGCACAGCAAGTTTCCAAACCTCTGCCCTGGGGCATTTCTAGCCATTTTTATCTGGGGAGGCTTTTTCTGCTAGGTTTAACTAGGGAGGTAAGAAGATGACCTAATTTGAGTTCTTAGAGGCTCACACACTCAAAATTAAGTTTCTAAGGTTCTGTCCCTGACATCTCTCCATGCCTTTTCCTTTTGTTTCTATTGACTTCTCTGCAAAGTGCTTTAGGGTCCCAGTGGAATTTACAAGCCTTACAGCTTCCCAGAGTTTACCTCTCAGCGAATCCAGCCGGTGGCCATTTTTGCTGTCAGCCAGGATAATCGATACTGTGCTCTCAAATCGTGTTTCTTTCTTGGGCAATTTTCCTGAGGCTGTTATCTCTGCTCTGTGACACCCAGGACTGCAAATGGCAGTCAGAGAAGAGTTTTGGTTTGGGAGCTTGTGTCAGAGGTGTTTGAACCAGAGTGACTCCATCTTGAATGGGGGCTGGGTAAAATAAGGTTGAGACCTACTGAGCTGCATTCCCAGGAGGTTAAGCATTCTGAGTCACAGGATGAGATAGGTCAACACAAGATACAGGTCACGAAGTCCTTGCTGATAAAACAGCATACAGTAAAGAAGTCAGCTAAAACCCACCAAAACCAAGATGGTGACAAAAGGGACCTCTGGTCGTCCTCACTGTTCATTATACACTAATTATAATGGATTAGCATACTAAAAGACACTCCCACCAGCGTCATGACAGTTTATAGATGCCATGGCAACATCAGGAAGATACCCTATATGGCCTGAAAAGGAGAGGAAGCCCCAGTTCTGGGAATTCCTCACCCCTTTCCCAGAAAACTCATGAATAATCCATCCCTTGTTTAGCATATGATCAAGAAGTAAATATCCTTAGTCCAGCAGCCCAAGCTACTGCTCCACCTATGGAGTAGCCATTCTTTACTCCTTTACTTTCTTAATAAACTTGCTTTCACTTTATGGACTCACCCTTAATTCTTTCTTAAGCAAGGTCCAAGAACCCTCTCTTGGGGTCTGGATCAGGACCCCTTTCCGGTAACACTTGGACTGATATTCGCCATGAACAGTCATATGTCATGTAATGATGGGGATGTGTTCTGAGAAATGTACTCTTAGGCAATTTGGTCATTGTGCAAACATCATAGAGTGTATTCACACAAACTTAGAGGTATAGCGTACGACACACTTAGGCTATAGGGTAGAGCCTATTGCTTTCAGGCTATAAACCTGTACAGCATGTTATTGTACTGAACACTGTAGGCAACTGTAACACAATTGTAAGCATTTGTGTGTCTAAACTTATCTAAGCATAGAAAAGGTACACTAAAAATATGGTAGTACAATTTTATGGTACCACCATCATATATGAGGTCCATCATTGACCAAAACATCGTTATGCAGCTCATGACTGTATTTGGGCAAGTGACTTCCCCCTTTGGACCTTGTTTTCTTCATTTGTATAACGGGAATAATAAGGTATCTAATTCAAAGAGCTGTGTAGAGACCACAGATGTGAATTGCTTAGTATAGTGGTTGGCACTTAATAAACGTTCAATAGATTAATATAGTAATAATATTATTGTTACCAGAGCCACCTAAAACTGCATGACCTTCTACACTCTCCTATTCTTTGCTAGAAATTATGAAACTACATGAGAAAAAGGTAGAAGGGAATGAAAAGTCATACAGACCCTTCCCTGCATCTGCCGTGTCCACTCTGTGCTGGGTTCTTGTTTGCACATCCGCTTGTCTTTAATCCTCATGTGGCAGCCGCAGAGAAGTGCTGCTTCTATCTTCCTTTAGAAAAGAATTTCCTTCCATTGCAAAGAGAACCTTCAGGATCTGCTGCAGCATTTGAGCCAAGACCACCTTCTTTTCAGGTAGCCCCAGCCAATGACTGGGCATGGCAGGGGTACTAAGACCTTGTCACTTCTGCCCAATTTGAGGCTTCTTCATTGCTGTCTTTTGATGGGAGCTCCCTGTTGGGTGGGCCAAGACTTCAAGCCTGCATCATGAGCTGAAGGCTTCCCCTGCACACTCCTGCTTCAACCCCTTTATCTTTCACAGGCATTAACCCCCAGTAAGCCTCTTGCACCCCTAACTCTGTGTCTGCTTCCAAGAAGGCCTAACACACCTCACAACCAACTCTTAATGTTGTATGTGTGTATGATGGTGGTGTGAGTATGTGTGTGCAGATATGTGTGTGCCAGTATGGGTGTATATGCACAGGAATGTGTGTGGGTGTTTGTGCAGGTGTGTGAAAGTATGTGTTCAGTTGTGTGTATGTGCAGATATGTGTGCAGGTGTGTGTGTACGGGTGTGTGTGCAAATCTGTGCAGGTGCATTTGGAGCTTGTTTCCGTGTCTGTAGCACAGGCTCATGCTTGAAACTTGCAGAGCATGAGGTTCTTATCTCAAACATGAGACGCTTGAGTGCCAGGGGAGGTGTCTCAGAGCCTAGCACGGTGCCCAGCTCATTGCAGGAGCAGCTTGAGGCATATTTGTGAAATGAATGACTACATTGATAACTGTAATGCAATATTCAAATCAGACAGTAGTCTGCATCTTACAGAAGAGAAAAACATTCCCAAAGTCCAATTTCCTTTTAATCTTCCTAATGACAGCAATAGCCAACATCTACTGAGGGTTTTGATGGTTGCAGTTACACACTCTAGATCCACCTTCATGGAAGAGCACACTATGTCAACTGCAGAGCCACCTTACCCAAAGCCACACACTTCCCAGGTACTCAACGGACGCTGAGTATCCAGACCCAACCATCTTGAACCAACTCAGGACACCTCTCGAGGGCCATTCTAGCTCCAGGGCTCTCTGTGGGGTCAGCTGAAGCAATGACTGGACTGCCATTGCAGCTCAATGTCTCCCACTACATTATTCTGCTCCCTTCATCTCCTTCCCACTGGGGTGGATCCCAAGAGCTCTCTTTATTAAACATCCTGCATGCTCATCTCCCCACAAAGCCATTTCTTGGGGAACCCAGGCTGCATTAACGAGGGTGCCCAGAGCATTCACATGCATGGACTCATCAAATTCTCACTACAGTCCTAGAAGGTAGGAATTATTAATCCCATGTTACAGGTAAGAAATAAGAGGCCCAAAAGATCACATGGCTAGCAAATGGAGAGTGGGGATGCCAGCCCAAGTGTGCTGGACTTCAAAGCCTAAGATTCTAAATCTTTGGAAATGAGTGTTTCCATCCTCCACCTCCAAACGGAGTCTCTAAACTGAGTCCAGCTCTCAGAAGTAGCCAAGGTAATAGAGAGCTGCCTGACACCCCAGAACCCAGCTTTTCCCTTGGGCATCACTCTGAGGAGCCTCCACGGGATCCAGCACGAACCAAGAACGCCAATCAGAGAACCCTAAAGTTCATGCTTCCAGAAACGCTTGTTTGCGATTAGATCGCCAGAAAGGTCATTTTGAAAGAAGTCATTGCTGAGCTGATAATGAATTTAAAAGGATGTTTAATCAAACATAGTTATCTGATCGAAGCTGGAACCTGAGAAATGAACCCGAGACTTCCCAGCCCACTGAAAGCCTGTTAAAAGAATCAAGAAAACACACAAATTACGTAGCTTCTTTATGGATTTTTGGGGGAAGCAGGGCATCTCACTGGGCAAGAGAAAGAGAGAGAAAAATGTATAAGGACTGAACCAATTTGATTGAAATATTTGCTGTCTTTGGGGCCAAAAAAGAAAAACAAAACACCTGTCTCCATAATTAAATGTCATTTTTGTAGAAGATTTAATTAGAAAGCCATCAAGGGAGAAATCCCCCAAATGGGTTTGACATGATACTAGTATCTGAAACTGCTAAATTAGAAGTGAGAGGAAGGGCAAGATGGCACAAACTGCACAGGCCAGGAAAAACCCAGGAGGCTGTTGAGGGTCTCTTCAACAGAGCAGATTGGAATAAAGGAAATTAAGAAACCTTATTCTGATTTGCCATTTGTTACGAAGTCTCCCAAAGGCATTCACAGGTGATTAAGCTTTTAGAAGACAGGCATTTCCTCTAAATTTAATAGAAATAGAGAGCTGGACATTTATTGAGGCTCAAAAGCTGCATAACAGGTCATATATTTTGTGGATTGGCATTTATTAGCATGCATTGAAGGATATATAAAATGATTGTCACTTTTGGACTGCCTAACATACCACATATTGAATCTTCAAAAAGACAGAGAATAGAAACTTATACATGTATTCATTGACTAATTCTTCTCTCCCTCTTTCTCCTGCCTCTCTTTCTCCCTCTCTCTCTTTCTCTGATTCACACACGCACACACCATAAAATGAAATGAACTATAGAACTTAGAACTTCCCACCTTTCATACTGTAAAACACTTCATTCTCCTCCTATCCACAATATTTAGCATCTCAACACACAGCCAACTCTAACACAGAGCTCCTAGAGAGGATCCCTCTGGAACACGGCTCAGCTATTTTCTTATAGGAAATTGCAGAGAATTTCATAGCAGTGCAGTGTCCCCCTTTCTGTTCAGTCAGTCACCAGGCAGGCTGTAGCAGCCTACAAAAGCTGGTAAATGGCAGAGATCTGAGCCTCCAGCGTGCCCTGTAAGCCAGCCCTGGAACAATGGCCAGGGCTGGCCTCATTTCCTGGGATGTTCTTTGCTCCGTGGCATCAGAAGCCCTTTCAATGGCTCTTGTTTCCTTCTTCAGCGGCATAGGGACGGAAATGGCCAGAGAGCCTGCTTCCATTCACGTTGGTTAACTGCCCACAAAATGTGAAGGTCTTGGCCAGGTATTTTCACGGGTTGTGGATGAGAAAGTTAAAGCCCCATGTCACCACTTGGGGATCTTCAAAAGCAGGCACTGAAATAGAGTTTGGGGTGCAAACTGTTTCCTAGGGATCGACACTTATAAAAGGAACAAGGAGGAAGCAGGACTGGGTGGAGAGAGATGTTGGAAGCACTGGCCTTGCACAGCCTCGGCCAACCCCATGGGAAGCTCTGGAGCAAATATGGTCCCTGGAAGTTTTCCTGCATTGAGCTGACACGGCCAAGCCTTTATACCATACCCCTACCTGGCTCAGATGCAGAGACTGACTTCCCAGAGAAAGGCATGACGTTGGGCAAGTGGCTTTCTGCAGCTGAGGCTACCCCTGAGGGAGCTGACAGCTGGAGACCTTCGGTCAAGTGCACTCCCTGCAGCTGGACAGCAAGTCTGATGGTGCCTCTCCGTGTTGACCTCAACCAGTGCATTGGTCTCCTCTGGCTGCAGGATCACCCTACCACAGGCTGGGGGGCTTACACAACAGAAATGCATTGTCTCACAATCGGAAGCTAGAATTCCAAGATCAAGGTGTCGGCCAGGTTGCTTCCTTCTGAGAGCTGTAAGAAAAGGATCTGTTCCATCCTTCCCTGCTGGCTTCTGGTGATTGCCAGAAATCACTGGCATTCCTTAGTTTCTGCTGTATCACCCTAATCTCTGCCTTCATGTTCACATGGTGTTCTGTGTGTGTGTGTGTGTGTGTGTGTGTGTGTGTACATGTCCAATTTTTCCCTTTTTTATAAGGACACCAGTCATATTGGATTAGGGGCCCATCACACTCCAGCTATAACCTCTTCGTAATGAATTATATCTGCAACACTTTTTCCAAGTAAGGTCACACTCTGAGGCATTAGGGGTTAGGACTTGAGCCTATGAATTTGGCGGGGTTGGGGAAATAATTCAACATATAACACACAGAAAGGCTAAATAACATGCCCATGTTCATGCAGGACGTGAGTAGCAGAATCACAATGGAAAGCAAGGCCAAAGGGTATGGGTAAGCCAGTGGTTTTAAGCCAGCGGTATGGGTAAAACTGCAGCTAGCTGGATTACAAATTATGTATCAAGCTTAGCAGTTCACTGTCCTCTACTCTATTAAAGCAACTAGTCAATACTTATGACTTAGTAGATTCCTCTTATTACCCAGTGTGATGCCTATGTGACATAGTTGAATTTCTGCCATGTCCTAACTCTGCTTATCCTTAAGAAATAAGACACCTGAGATAAAAAATTTTTAAAAATTCCCTTTGTATGCCTAGTGCAGTGGCTCACACCTGTAATCCCAGCACTTTGGGAGGTCAAGGCAGGTGGATTGCTTGAGCCCAGGAGTTTAAGACCAGCCTGTGCAACATGGTGAAACCCCATCTCTACAAAAAAATGCAAAAATTAGCCAAGTTTGGTGACACACATACCTGTAGACTCAACTAGGCGACTGAGATAGGAGGATTTCAATCCCTTAGCTGGGTCTGCAGGTGTGTGCCACCAAATGGTAGGGAACCTGAACCTAGGAGGTCAAGGCTGCTGTGAGCCATGATTGTATCACCACACTCCAGCCTGGGTGACAGAGCAAAATCCTGTCTCAAAAAAAAGAAAAAGTTCCCTTTGTAATCAGACCAACTAAGACTGGTTAGAGCCAAAACTGCTGACCAAATGACTTCAAAAAGATCTCAGGCTCCATCATCATCTCATTTCCATGCTAAGTGACACTCCCTCTAGCACCATGACAGGTGACAATCACTATGACAATGATCAGAAGAAGTCATAAAAAGACAGAACGGAAGGCAGCGCTCTGGTTCTGGGAAGTTCCCTGCCCACTTCCAGAAAAGACATGAATATTCCTCCCCTTGCTTTTAGTGTTCAAACCCTTCATTAGAGAAATGGTATATTTTAACCCCCTCACCCTTACCTGTTAAGAAGTTGGTTTGTGAGCCATGCTCCTGCTTCTCAATTCCATAGCCATTGAATAGTCAGCACTGCTTGACACGCACTTTCAGTTTTGTGTATTTGCTTTGTTTGGTGTATGACACCAAACAAGGAAAGATCCCATCTTTTGGGGGACTGGCTTTGTCAGTAACACTGCCACATCCAAGGTGGGTAGTAAATTCTTTTAAGGTTAAATACTGGGAACAGTCTAATACTTAATAACCACCTAGAAGGTATTGAGTCTTAAGTCTTTATGGTTCTGAGAACATTTTGGTTTCATATTGAAAGCTATGACAGCCAGAAAAATGCTTATATAAACACCACAAAACATTTTTGCATGCAAAATGTGTTCATCTGATGCCCATCCATGATTATAAGGGTTATGTTCCTCCTGCCAAAGGATGAATTGGAAAAAAAAATAGAAGCTTAAAAGGGATTTCAAGATGCTATGAAAACATGAAAGAGAAATTAAAGCTGGGATCTGCCAACTCTACCCCACAAATCTGGGGCAGGGTCTTCCACAAGTCTAATGGCTTGGGAACACAGAAGGAAACTGGTGATTAATTGTCATGCTTCCATGATTTGCCACTTCCCCACCTTTTGTTCCCAGCATAGAAGGAAAGTTGTGTTTCTTGAATAGAGTAAAAATCCACACACAGCACCCCACCCTTGAAAGGATCTTACTTGCATTTGAATGTAAACCCACATCAAGTTTTCCCCCTTGAACATGAGTGTAAAGGAGAAAACTGGTGCCTTTCTGGAGTAATTTGGTTTTCTTCTTCTTCCGTAGGTCTACTTTACATATTCATGAGTTTTTATATATTGGACTATTCGGCTGAGGTTGGGCTTCAAGATAAACTATTGTAGGGGAAAAAACTGTCATCCCAGGAGAAAAGTTAGTGGTTTCTACATCAGTGAAGATTTTGATTATGAACAAAAGAACCTTGCTCAAACTGGCTTAAGTAAAATAGACACTGTGTGGTTTCATTTAAATTACTAATGTGGTCTTCAGGCAAGGTTTAACCTAGGAACACAAAGTATATCATCAAGATTCTTTTCTTTCTAATCCCTAGACTGACTTCACTACTTGATTTTATTCTTTGACTCCATGCAATGCTTCCAGTATTTTCAGGGTTCTATCCCTCCAAGTTTAAGTTTCTTTCCATGAGAAAGAAACACCTATCATTCTGTAGTTTCAGCAAAAGTCTCATGGTAGTGGTCATGTTAGAAAATGCCTATATATATATATATATATATATATTTTTTTTTTTTGAGACAGAGTCTTGCTCTGTTACCCAGGCTGGAGGGCAGTGGCGCAATCTCAGCTCACTGCAGATTCCATCTCCCAGGTTCCAGCAATTCTCCTGCTTCAGCCTCCCAGGTAGCTGAGATTACAGGCATGTGCCACCTGTAATCCCAACACGTGGGATTGATAAAACACAAAACCTGTTCAATATGTCTCTTCGATATTAAAATTGTCTAATTTGATCCTAGGGTCTAAAATTCTGCTCAGGGAGCCAAGAGTGAAGATAATGGGTGAACACTGATTTCTTTCTAGATTTGTCACCTTATCTGAGAAAGGCTCAGTTCTCATTTCTTTTTTATTTTATTTTATTTATTTATTTATCGGAGATGGAGTCTGGCTCTGTTGCCCCTTCTAGAGTGCAGTGGTGCAATCTTGGCTCACTGCAAACTCTGCCTCCCAGGTTCAAGTGATTCTCCTGCCTCAGCCTCCCAAGTAGCTGAGATTACAGGCATGCACCACCACACTCAGCTAATTTTTGTAAATTTAGTAGAGACAGGGTTTCACCATGTTGGCCAGGCTCGTCTCGAACTCCTGACCTCAGGTGATCTGCCTGCCTCGGACTCCCAAAGTGCTAGGATTACAGGCGTGAGCCACTGCACCCAGCCAGAAAATGCCTTTATATTTTAGAGATGCAAACTACAATACTTTGGGATAAAATGGCAAATATCTGGGTTTGCTTTAAGAAATCTTAGGAATAAGAGAAATAAGGGGAAAAAATGAAGTAAGTGTGGCCAAACTTTTATAATTATTGAATCTGGGTGACGGATGTTTGGGGGTTCCCTTTAGTATTATTTCTGCTTTCTGCTGGTTTACAAATTTTCATAATAAAGGTATATTTCAAGAATCATTAGAGGGGGGTGAATACAGTATTCACTATTTGGGTGCTGGGTACACTCAAAGCCCAGACTTCACCACCACATAATATATGCATGTAAGAAATCACACCTTCATGCCTGTAATCTCAGCACTTTGGGAGGCTGAAGCAGACAGATCACCTGAGGTCAGGAGTTCAAGACCAGCCTGGCCAACATGCTAAAACCTTGTCTCTACTAAAAATACAAAAATTAGCCAGTGTGGTGGCACGCACCTGTAATCCCAGCTACCCAGGAGCCTGAGGCAGGAGAACCACTTGAACCAGGGAGGTGGAGGTTGCAATGAGCCGAGACTATGCCACTGCACTCCAGCCTGGGAAACAGAGTAAGACTCCAACCCTACCCCCCAAAAAAAGGCTGAGCACGGTGGCTTACGCCTGCAATCCCAGCACTTTGGGAGGCTGAGGCGGGTGGATCATGAGCTTAGGAGATCGAGACCATCCTGGCTAACACAGTGAAACCCCGTCTCTACTAAATATACAAAAAATTAGCCAGGCGTAGTCGTGGGTGCCTGTAGTCCCAGCTACTGGGGAGTCTGAGGCAGGAGAATGGCGTGAACCCGGGAGGTGAAGCTTGCAGTGAGCCAAGCTCGCGCCACTGCACTCCAGCCTGAGCGACAGAGCAAGACTCTGCCTCAAAAAAAAAAAAAAAAATCTATGTTTGTCTTCCCTAAATATATCAAAATTTTAAAATAATTTTAAAGTCATCACATTGCAGGTAGCTCTTGATCACAGGTCTATCCCTGAACCAATCACTGTGGCCATAAGAACACAAACCTCTGATTGGTCACACTAAATTTATTTCCCACTCCTGAGTAGAGAACAGAGCTGACATCACCTGAAGCACCCCCAAGCAGCTAACCAAGGAGTTGTTACTAGAGCAAAGATGAAAAGATGCAAGGAGCAAAACAACTGGTGTCTACCACGATTCACACTGTCTCAAGCAACAATGGCTCTGGCTCCACGAAAGCTGATGGGGGCCTTCTTCACACTTGGCATCACAAACGTTCCTCTCCTTTCTCCCTTCTTCCCCCCTTCGCCACCACTTTCTCAAGAAGTCAGGGAGGTGGCACAATGAGGTCGTGGGGAAAGTGCCTCCTCAAAAGCAGAAGATGCATTTATTCATTAAAACGTTTTTTTTTTCTTTTTTTTTTCTTTTTTCTGAGACAAAGTCTTGCTCTGTCGCCTAGGCTGGAGTGCAGTGGCACAATCTCAGTTCACTGCAACCTCTGCCTCTCAGGTTCAAGCAATTCTCCTGCCTCAGCCTCCCAAGTAGCTAGGATTACAGGCGTATGCCACCACACCTGGCTAATTTTTGTATTTTTAGTGGAGACGGGGTTTCACCACGTTGGCCAGGCTGGTCTTGAACTCCTAACCTCAGGTGATCTTCTCACCTCGGCCTCCCAAAGTGTTGGGATTACAGGCATGAGCCAATTTTTTTTTTTTAAGACAGAGTCTTGTTCTGTCACCAAGGCTGGAGTGCAGTGGCACAATCTTGGCTCACTGCAACCTCCACCTCCCAGTTCAGACGATTCTCCTGCCTCAGCCTCCCAAGTAGCTGGGACTACAGTCGCACATCACCATGCCTGGCTAATTTTTGTATTTTTAGTAGAGATGGGGTTTCACCATATTGGCCAGGCTGGTCTTGAACTCCTGAGCTCAAGAGATCCACCCAGCTCGGCCTCCCAAAGTGCTGGGATTTCAGGCATGAGCCACCGTGCCCAGCCTCATCACAGCATATGTATTGCTTACTTGCTATGTGCCAGGCACTGTGCTAGGCACTGAGAACACAGTGATGAACAACAATAACCTGGTTGGTGACTATAAACCTATAAGCAAGCGTTTTATATCACTGAGCCTGTTTTCTCATCTGTAAAGTAGGAACAGCAATATATATACAGTTGACTCTTGAACAACATGGGTTTGAACTGTGCAGTTTCATTTATATGACTTTTTTTCAGTAAATATATTGGAAAAATTTTTGGAGATCTGCAACTATTTGAATAAACTTGAAGATAAACTGCCGAAAAATATTTTAAAAATTGACCAGCCACACTGGCTCATGCCTGTAAGTCCAGCACTTTGGTAGGCTGGGGCAGGAAGATTGCTTGAGCCCAGAAGTTCAAGACCAGCCCAGGCAACTTAATAAGACCCTGTCTTTACCAAACGAAAAAAATTATTTTTACTTAGCCAGGCATGGTGGCATGTGCCTGTGGTCCCAGCTCCTCAGGAGGCTGAGGCAGGCGGATCACTTGAGCCCGGGAGGTTGAGGCTCCAGTGAGCCATGATCGCACCGCTGCACAGCCTGGATGACAGAGCTAGGTAGACCCTGTCTCCAAAATAAAATCAAAAAATCAAAAAATCAAAAAAATTTCAGAAAAAGTTAAGTACGTCATGAATGCATAAAATATACATAGATACTTGAGTATTTTATCATTTGTTACCATAAAATATACATAAATCTGTTATACAAATTTAGAACTTACTAAAACTTCTGCACACAAATACTTACAATGCATACATGGCACCACTGGCAGTTGAGAGAAATGTAAAGATGCAATATTAAACCATAACTGCATAACATTTACTGTCGTCCATACTGACTGTAATACTTTTGTAGCCACCTTCTATTGCTATTTCAGTGAGCTCAAGTGTTGAGAGTGTCTACCTAAAACGCCATGTGACAATAATCACCTCCAAGTGAACAGTATATCTCTCCAGTAAATTGCGTATCACAGTAAAAAGTGATCTCTAGCGGTTCTCGTGGATTTTTCATCGTGTTTGGTCCATACCATAAACCTTGAATAACTCCATGGGACCCATACAAAATGCCATTAGCGATGTTGGAAGTGCTCCCAAGAAGCAGAGAAAGGTCATGGCATTACAAGAAAAAGTCGAGTTGTAGAATATGTATCTTAGATTGAGGTCTGCAGCTGCAGTTGCCCACCATTTCAGACAGATGATTCATCTTGTAAACAGACTATGTAAACTTACAGTATAGATCAATACAGTATAGTACTAGAAAAGTATTTTATCTTCCTTACGGTTTTCTTAATTACATTTTCTTTTCTCTAGATTACTTTATTGTCAGACTACAGTATATAATACATATCACATACAAAATATGTGTCAGCTGACTATGTCATCAGTAAGGCTTCTGGTCAACAGTAGGCTATTAGTAGTTAAGTTTTGAGGGAACCAAAAGTTATATACAATTTTGACTATACAGAGGGAGGGAGTTGTCCATTCCCCTAATCCCCACACTGCTCAAGGGCCAACTGTATATACATACCAACGTCATCAGACCAGATCAGAGAAATGAGATAGATGAACAATTTTGGCAAATTGTAAAGTTATTATTTTTCCTCTGTCTCCCCCTTTTCCCTACTGATCCTCATAGTTCTTCTCTTGGTGTCTAATAAATGTGTCTCCTTGACACTGATATCAGTTAAGGTTCAATTTAGCAGCACATTAACAGTACCAAAATAATACTCAAACAAGATAAAGCTTATTTTGCATCTTGTATAAAGTGAGTCCAGAGGTAGAAAGTACCAGGCTGCTATGGCAGCCCCACAGAGTCACCAGCAACCCAGGCTGTCTCTAGCCTTCTTCTCTGCCAACTCTAACATGTGGCTTTCATCTTCAAGACTGCTTCATGGTGACAACATAGCTGCTGCAGCCCCAACCACAACATCTACATTTCAGGAAGGAAGAACTGAAGAAAAGGAAATGGCCAAAGGGTTCCTATCTCCCATTTGGCCCAGCCTCCCTTAAAGAAATTTCCTGGCATCACCAACAATACTTCTACTTACATTTCACTGGCCACTCGTGTCCACAAGTGAAGTTGGAAAATAAAATTTTCAGCTGGGCATATTGATGCCCACCAACAACATAGGATTCTATTACTGATGAAGAAGTAGACTGAATATGGAGTTTAGGCAACTAGTAGAGTGTTCTACAACATTCCTTAGAATGTACAGATACCAGAAATCATATTTTTTACATTATTAAACCATCTACTTATATAACCTTTTAACAACCAGAATTCTTTACTTCTGAATAAGAATTTGTATTTGGCCCATGCCCATTTAGTCTCATGCCTACCTACAGAACCTGATCAGGACACCATCTCTGAAGAGCTATGCATTCCTTTCCAAAGGAAACAATTCCAATAACTGATTCTCATGTGATCTCTGAGGCATGATGGGAGGTAGGAAAGCTTGCCATAAAAATCCAAGCCTAATGAGTAAAAGCTCTCCCAATCAGCCTTCAATCCATTTCCAGGGCAAACAGTCTTCTCCTCTGTAAATGAGGGCGGGGGTGATGGAAAATTTCTCTGCCTCTTTCAGCCCTGACATTCTATACACCTTTATAAAGTCCATTCATCAGATTACCATAGGTGCAGATAGATTTATCTCAAAAGAGTGTGGGGAAAGGGAGTTTCACTGCTATTTTCAAAATCCATTTCAAGTCTACTTAATAAGAGGTTTTTTTCTTTTGTTAATGGAACTTGGAAATGCATGAAAATTGGAGACATAAACTTCTGGATAAGAAGTATTAAAAGCTCCACTTTCCAGCTGCCTTATCATTTTCATTTCATTGGGTCATATGTAACTTGGGATTACAACATCTAATGTGGCCGTATCTTGAATGCAATTACCATTGCTATGGTGGGTTCCAATAAGTATGCACTACTGAGATTAGCAGCTCTTGCCAATGAGTTGAAATTTCTAAAGAAGGTAGATCACAACCAGGAAAAAAAAATCCACTATCTAATCTTACTGCTCTATAATACTGTAGGCTACTTTATCTTTTTAATAAAGGGATATTATTTTGCTTATAATTGTTAGCCCAACAAATTTAAAATATTTAACTATAACAAGTACATTAATGCTTTCTAATAGATTCCTTGGAGTCTGATACATTCACAATCTGGCCCTCCATCTGTTTGCTTCCCTGAAATATTGCTATCCTTAGTAAATGCTGTTGTATATTTTTCTGCTGATCAATTTAAAGTTTAACATTCTTCCCTTTCCAAGGCTCAGATCCTTTCAGATCACTTTTTGTGACCTAAGCTGGCATATTTGGAGATTCACCAACTCCTTCAGGTCACTGAAATTCCAGGAAGGGCAATGAAGGAGTAATTTTCATGGTGGCTAATGTCAAGAGTAGATGTCTAGTTCATATCCACACCCCTGGAGGAGTTTATCCTACTATTTAGAGCTTTGTTTTTAGCTGAAATTTATTGAACACTTGCTGTGTGCCAGAAACTATGCTAAATATCTTATATGCATCATTTCATTTAACTCTGTCAACAATACTGGAGTGTGAATACCATTATTACAACCATTGTCAGATGGATGAGAAACCAAAGTTCAAAGAGGCTAAGTCATTTGGTCAAGTCATAATCAGTAAATGGAGGAGCAAAGGTTTAAATCCAGGTCTTTCTGACTCCATAACCCAAGCTCTACACACTGTGATAGACTTAACTATTGCCCCAATTCTTCATCCTTTCCTGTAACCATGCCCTTTGCCATGTAACTTTGAGTTCCTCCCACAAAAGACCAAGTGTACTTCCCTACCTCTTGACTTCAGGCTCAACCATGTGATCTGACTTGCTCAATGTGATACCTGCATATATGACACAAGTATAGGATTGGAATATGCTTGCACAGTTGGGCTTGCTTTCTTTAAATTTTGCCAGTACCAAGAAAAGAACATGCTTGGGTGGCCTGCTAGTCCTAGGAAGAGGATAAGAGACACATAGAAGAGAATCACTTCAGCCAACTTGTAAACTTACGAGCAAGAACCAAACATTTGTTGCACGTCACTGAGATTCGGAGGTTGTTTGTTACACAGCAATAGCAAACTGATACAAACACCATAATTTACTGTCTCCTGGTTATCAAAAATCTTCATTAAAACTGGAAGGAAAATCTTGTTCTTTTAATTTAGCATGAGCTACCAATATTTACAGAACATAGCCACCAACATATGGAAGATATCATCTGCCTGCTGCAATCTGATAGGCTAAGATGTATTGACTGGCCCCCATGCCATCCATCATTATGTTCAGATGCCTAGCTTGATTACCTGACATGAAAAGTTTCAGGCTGACACTGAACTTTGCAGGATTTAATTGGTTCCTCCTGGAATCTCCAAAGACACACATAAACATGCATAGATGCATGAGCACATGTGTGTGTGCACACACCCCACACACACACAAGGGCCTCCCTGCCAATCATGGAGAGGAGACAATTGTCAATCTCAAACTTCAGTCTGCTTCTCTGCCATAACAAAGAGATTCCAAAAACAACCTGAGTGCAGAATGACCCTGAAATATGTTGTGGGGACAGAAATTCTGACTTGTCTTTTTCTTCAGACTCTTTTGGTGCAATGAGGAGAAGGAAGAAAAAAAAAGCTATAGGCTCAAAGTTAAACCGACTCAGAAAAGAAAGCACATGATACATGAGGAGGAAGACTAATGAATAAAGATAGAAAAACAAGGTAGTGGTGAGATTCAGCATATACAAAGTTCTGCAGCAGTATCTAATATGACTTCTATCAGTATGACAAGGTGGGCAATCCCTTAGTCAAACATAAGAACACAGATTGGTCAACTTCTTCCACCTTCTCTGTTATAACCTCTTACCCCATAGTCAAAATGTATCAGTCAACTGCCCTAATTTATTGCATGCCATTCTTGTATGTAGATCAACCTATCCCAGAGAAGTTGTTAGTCATTTATTCGTTCTACAAAACTTTATTGAATGTCTGCTACATGCTGGAGCTATGATGATAAGCAAGATACATATGGTCCCTGCGCTCATGCAGTGTTCAGTCTACTGGGGAAGACCATTAGACAAGCTCTTACATATAGCACAATGCATGCTATTGTTGGGGAATAAATGGTGCTCTCAAAATGCCATTTGGGAACAGCCTTGAAGTAATGACCATGGGGAACTGCTGCATAAATACCCCAGCTCCCTCACCTCTCAGATGGGACAACTGAGGTATGCATTCTACATTGATTCAGAGTTTCCTTGCAGGATTAGTCTCTGGTGGATGGTTTGATAATGGGTCCTTTACTGAATGCCTTCTCATTCCTGTCTGACTTCCTCATTTCTCTACTAGTG